>NC_081411.1:419764070-419961570 GCF_030272615.1 Cryptomeria japonica | reverse complement strand
GGAACTGCCTTCGTGAACATATCGACAGGATTCTCACTTGTGTGAATCTTCTCAAGCCGTAACTGACCCTCCTCCAAAACAGTCTGGATGAAGTGGTACCTGAGCTGAATGTGCTTTGTTCTTGAATGAAAAGTAGAGTTCTTCGCAAGATGAATGGCACTCTGGCAATCAGTATACAATGGGCGATCCTCCTGTGTTTGACCCAATTCCTCCAGAAAACATTGTAAACAAATCATCTCCTTGCTGGCTTCTGTAGAAGCAACATACTCAGCTTTAGTGGTTGAAAGTGCAACAACCTTTTGCAGCCTAGAAATCCAACTGACTGCAGTTCCCCCTATAGTAAAAACATACCCTGTAGTACTCCTCCATGAATCAATATCACCCGCCAGATCAGAGTCAACAAATCCACTCAGAGTAGCATTAGATCCTTTGAAACATAATGCCTTCGTAGTAGTTCCTTTCAAATACTGAAGAATCCATTTCACAGCATTCCAATGTTCCATACCCGGATTACTCATAAACCTGCTCACAACTCCCACTGCATGTGCAATATCTGGCCTGGTGCATACCATTGCATACATCAAGCTACCAACAACTGATGAATACGGGATGTTAGACATTTTATTAACCTCTTCCTGTGCCTTTGGGCACATCTCCTTAGTCAATTTGAAATGACTAGCCAAAGGTGTACTAACTACTTCTGCATCATGCATGTTAAATCTTTTCAACACCTTCTTTATATACTCACTTTGGGACAAATTCAAGGTTCTATTTTTCCTGTCCCGTGTAATCCTCATACTGAGAATTTGCTTAGCTGCACCCAAATCCTTCATAGCAAATGACCTGGCTAATTTTTGTTTAAGATCATTTATATGTTGCATGTTAGACCCAGCAACAAGCATGTCATCAACATAAAGCAACAGGATAATATAACTACCATTATCAAATCTCTTAAAATATACACAATGATCAGAATGACATCTATGATAACCGTGTTCAGCCATGAAACTATCAAATTTTAAATACCATTGTCAGGATGCTTGCTTTAGGCCATACAAACTTTTCTTCAACCTGCACACCAAGTTCTCCTTACCTTTGACCTCATATCCCTGTGGTTGCAACGGGTAAATTTCCTCCTCCAAATCTCCATGGATAAAAGCGGTTTTCACATCTAATTGTTCAAGATGTAAATCATCTGCAGCCACAAGACTAAGTACAGTTCTAATTGAAGTCATTTTTACAACTGGAGAAAATATTTCATCATAATCTATACCCTTTTTCTGTGCAAAACCTTTTACCACAAGTCTGGCCTTATATCTTTTCTGACCTCCTTCCTCCTCCTTCAGCTGATAAACCTATTTGTTAGGCAAGGCTTTTTTTTCTACAGGTAAAGGGACTAAGTCCCAAGTCTTATTTTTCATCAAGGAGTCCATCTCCTCTTTCATGCCTAGCTCCCACTGTTGTTTGGCATCCACCTGCATTGCTTCTTCATATTCTTCTAGCTCACTAGAATCAGTTAATAATATAGAATACAAAGAAGGAGAAAATATTTCAAGGGGTCTACTTGACCTCGTAGAACATCTAACACTTGCAGGAGTTTGTGGGACATTTTGTTGTTTCTAAGCATCAGGTACCTATGGCATTTCATTTTCAGGAATCTCATCCAACACCACATATTCTTGCTTGTCTTGTTCATGCTTCTTTTCCTGCATCTATTCTTTATACATAACCTTCTCATTGAATATAACATCTCTACTTCTAGTTATTTTCTTATTTTCAAAATCCCATAACCAATAGCCATATTCATCTATCCCATATCCAATGAAGGTACATTTATGAGATTGAGCATCAAGCTTGGTTCTGTTTTCTTTATCAACATGGACAAAAGCTTCACAACCAAAGGTTTTTAGAAAAGAATAATTTACCTTTTTACCAGTCCATGCCTTCTCTATAATACCACCATCCAAAGGGGTTGAAAGTCCTCTATTTATCAAATAGACAGCAGTATGTACAACATCTGCCCAAAAATGTAAGGGCAATCCAGCATGCAATCTCATGCTCCTCGCGCGTTCCATGATAGTCCTATTTATTCTCTCTGACACACCATTTTCCTGTGGAGTTCCTGGAACTGTCTTCTGCTTTCTAATCCCATTTAAGGAGCAGTAGTCTTCAAATGCCTTGCTACAATACTCACCTTCATTATCTGATCTGAGACACTTCAACCTTTTTCCTGTCTCATTCTCAACCAAAGCCTTCCATTTCTTAAAAGTTTCAAAAACATCTGATTTTTGCTTTAGGAAATATACCCATGTTTTTCTGGTTGAGTCATCAATAAAAATAACATAATAACAAGAGCCACCAAGAGATGATACCTGAGTCGGTCCCCATACATCTGAATGCACAAGCTCTAACTTCTCACTCTTCTTCTCTTTCCCAACCTTGAGAAATCTGACTCTTTTATGTTTGCCATAAACACAGTTTTCACAGAACTCTAAATCAATCTTCTTTAGTCCTGGCAATAGATTTTTGGAGTGAAGGATTTTAATCCCTTTCTCACTCATTTGCTCAAGCCTATGGTGCCACATTATCGAATCTATTCTTGCAACATCTATTGTTGTTGTCCCTACAGTAACTTTATCTGTAGCAGCTAAGGTAGAGTAAGTGTTACTAGTACACAAATATAATGTGCCTACCTTCACACCTTTAGCTACTACTAATGATCCTTTACTGACCTTCCAGATACTGTCTGAGAAGGTAACTATGCAACCTTCACTACCTAGTTGCCCTGCAGAAATTAAATTTCTTCTTAAGTTAGGAACATGTCTTACCTCCTACAGAAACCAGTCATTACCATTCTACAACTTGATCTTTATCTTTCCTTTTCCAACAATTTGACAAGGCTCGTCATCACCCAAATATACCTATCCAAAATCACCTTGAACATAATCTAGAAAATATTTTCTATGGGGTGTAGCATAAAATGAAGCCCCAGAATCTATTACCCAGAAATCATTAACATTATCCAAACATAAGATTAAAGCATCTTGTAAAGTATTACTTGCAATATTAGCTTCCTTACTGTCATTTTCATTTTTGCCTCCTTCTTTGTTTTTCCGAGACCAACAGTCTTTCTTCAGATGACCAAGCTTTCCGCAGTACCAGCAATCTTTCTTTCCTCTAGATTGAGAGCGTTCTTTCTTTGACTTTCCTCGTAACTTCTCATTCCAAGGGCCTTTTCCTCTTTCCTTTGATCTTCCTCTATTCTCCACATTCAAAACACTACCCAATGATGTTGGAGTCTCACCTATGCTTTTTTATCGCATTTCCTCTCTTAGGATAACACCAACAATATCATCAAATACCAAAGTATTTTTACCAGAGACAGAGTTACTTACAGCCATAACCAAGCTATTCCAGCTTTCTGGCAAAGAACATAAAATCAAGAGAGCCCTAACCTCTTCTGCAAAGTTAATTTTTACCAAAGATAATTGACTGGTAATTGTATTAAATTCATTTAAGTGCTCTGCTACAGATCCTCCCTCACTCATTTTCAAATTAAACAAACGCTTCATAAGAAATACCTTAATCGAAGTCGAGGGTTTCTCATATAGCTTAGCCAATGTCGCCATCAAATCTACAGCCATTTTTGCTTCTGTTATATTGAAAGCTATAGACGATGCAAGGCACAATCGAATGGATCACAGTGCCTTTCTATCTAAAATGTCTCATTCTTCATTTGACATTGTGGTCGCTTTCTTTGCCTTTCCTTCTAATGGCCACCACAAATCCTTTTGATACAGGTAATCCTCCATCTGCATTTTCCATAACTGATAATTCTGGCCGTTAAACTTTTTGACCTTGAATTTGGAATCCTCCATTGCTCCCACTCAAATCTGAAAGTCCTGCCAATTTACAAAAAACCTTGCTCTGATACCAATTGTTAGGGTTTCAAGCAGATCCAAAGCAAATATGAACTAACAATTATATGTAGATTTAAATATAAAAGATAAAGAAATAAAATAGGACACAGATAACACAGAGATTTAACGTGGTTCACCCAAAATGGGTTACGTCCACCATACACAGCCGTCCAATCTTTCTTATTATCCAGCAAAAATAGTACATCAACATTACCATGCCTTAAGCATCCCAATCACTTATAACATGCATTTTTAGGGCAACAAACAAAGTCGGCCTTTTTAGGGTTTTATTACAATGTCGATTTTCATCAACAAAAAACAGCAAAAAGATTTTTCTCAGGGGCTACCACCCCCAAACCCCCGTAGCGGGCTTCGCCCGCTTTAGGGGCTGCCGCCCCCAAACCCTCGCCTAGGGCCTGGCCCGACCCCGGACCCCGGCAATGATACGTGTTGAGTGTATAGTACTTTGCTGATCAGTCACCACATTTCAACAGTATCATCCACAAATTATTGATGCGTGGTAGAATCTAAGTTGCTAGTAATTCTAATTACTGAAATCTGACTACTTTCCCTTGCTCTAGAGATCTCTCTACCCAGTGATTCTGCCATAATGATGAAGATGAAAGGGGATAAAGGATCTCCTTATCTTAGACTCCTGGAAGAGCTAAAAAATCCTTCAGGAGTTCCATTAACTAACACTAATAATTTAGGTGTTGAGATGCATTCAAATATCAAGTTAATCCATGAAGAGGGGAATTCAAAGGCTTCTAGGTATTTGCATAAGAATCTCTAGTCTACCTTGTCGCAGGATTTCCTAATGTCTAGTTTTAAGAGCATGCTAGGGGTTCCATTCTTTTGGAAAGAGTGAATGGCCTCTTGAGCTATAATAACCCCATCATAAATAGACCTGCTAGGAACAAAACTCGTTTGTCCTTCACTAATCAAAAGAGGAAGGAGTTTTTGAAGCCTATTAGCTAAAGTTTTAGTAAAAAGCTTATAGATGGTGTTACACAGTGCAATGGGTCTAAACTCATCAAAATACTCAGGCTTTTCCTTCTTTGGGATGAGCGCCAAAAAAGTATTATTGATTTCTTTGAGAATATTACCTGAGCTCCTCATGCCCTCAAGAGCACCCGTCACCTCCTCCCCTATGAAGGACTAGCATTTCAAAAAAAAAACTAGTCAGAAAGCCATCTGGATCGGGGGATTTGTCCGGATTCATGTGCATTAGAGCTGCTTCTACTTCTGCTAAAGAGAATTTTGCAACCACATTATGAGTTTGATCCTTATTGAGTAGTTTTGGTATACATTTTAGAAATGTGTCTTGGTCTGAGAAAAGAGGACTCAAATCAGTGTTGAGAATATTGAAAAAAAAGTCTACTTCCTCCCTCGAGATGACCTTAGGATCTTCCACCTCAAAGCCATTAAAAATCTTTATCTTAGAAATTTGGTTAATGAATCTTCTAATTTTAACAGTATTGTGAAAGAATTTAGTGTTCTTATCTCCCTCGTCCAGCCACATCTCCCTAGATTTTTGTTTCCAAAAGACCTCCTCTTTTGCAAGAATATTTTCTTGTTCAAGAAAGAATTTATTTTCTCTCAGAAACAGAGCTTCATCCATCCCTTTCCTCTTGACAGCTTCATTTACCTCCACTAACTCTACTTCCACCCGTGCCTTCTTGTAAAAACTATTACCAAAATGATCCTTATTCCACAGAATGAGCTTCTCCTTAATTATCTTAATCTTATTGACTACCTTATAGATCCCAGACCCAGAGACCTTTGCCTCTATCCACCATTCCTCTAAAAGTCTAAGAATATTATCGTCTCTCAGCTACATTTGTTCGAATTTAAAAGGACATCTTCTTGGTCCTGAGTCACCAAGAATGCTAAGTTGGATCGGAAAATGATCTGAGCCCGAGAAAGGTAAAATTGAGGATTCTAAGGTATACGAAAAGTTGATGAGACTACTCGATACAAAGAACCTATCTAGTTTTTCTTCTATATTACAAAAACCTAACCTTCTATTGTTCTAGGTAAAAGCATCCTTAACCATGTTAATCTCTATCAAGCCACTGCGATGGACCTAGTCTACAAAGTTTAAAGTGTGCCCCCTCATTTCTCAAATTGATTTATGATAGCATTGAAGTCACCTCCTAAAATGCAAAACTGCTCCTGGGAATTTGTGAATTCCTCGATTTCCTTCCAAACTCTTCTTTTGTCATCATTTAGGGTTGGCCCATAAACATTAATAATGAGAAAATCTAGTTTGTGTTTAAAACTATAACTCTGCCACTGATCCAATTATCATGAGACTCTAATAATGAGAACCCAATATTGCATGGGTCCCAAATAATGGCCAGACCTCCAGAGGCTCCAGTGGCTAGAATACCTATAATATGTCTAAATCCTAGTCGTTTACCAAAAGAGGCTAAGTCATCTTTCTCTAATTTGGTTTCATGTAACATAACTAAATCAGGACTATAATTAGATAGATAGTGTTTAACTATCTGTTGCTTGTTAGGCGCATTTAAACCCCTAACATTCCATGATAAGACTTTCATGGTGTTGTGGGAAGGACCTTCCCCTTCCCTGCATGAAACATATCCATGATTTTAACCTGGCCTTCCGCTATACCATCATTAGCTCTCAGCTCTGATAGGGATTTCCTACCTCTCTTTTTACAGAGTTTAGCACAATCTAGAGTAACCTTCTCCCCAGCCCATTGTTCAATTCCTAATGCTTCAAAAGTTTCACCATTTTCTTTGTCATCTAACTCCATTATAAGGGCTTCCGTATCCGTGACCTTTGGGGGATGGGTAAAATTCATAATCCCTTTCATCAACAACCTTTTCTATAATTCTAGCTCATCTTTGTCTACTATTTCATCCAGTAAATTCTCCAGGATGTCCTCGGTGACTGAATCACATAAATGATCGATAATGCAGTTTACCTCTTCCTCTTTACGAACCAAATCTTCCTCTTGTTCAACCTTATCCAATCTATTGGGAGCTCCCAATGATTGGGAGGAACCATTTTCTACCTGACTGCCCCTGACTTTCGAACCAACATCCTGTTCAGGGATAAGAGTCATATCTTTGCCCTCCCCAGCTACTTGATAATTAGTATCAAGATTGATTTCACCTACTCTCTTGAGATAAATTTTTAAATTCTTCCCTTTCTTCCACTTCAAGGGCACAACAGTTCTTCTCTTCCTTAGAGTCAGTAACCCTCCCCGACTTATCCTTCAAAATAGCCTTATGGGATAGAAAGGGAGGGGAATTCATCCCCTCATCCATGCTTTGTTCACCTATAATTTCCCCTTCTTCTACCCCCTCAGACTGCCCTGTCGACGGAGGGCTATCCTTGATCACAAACCCTCCCTTTTCCAAATTGATACAAATATCCAGCTTAGGGATTACTCTAGGGTTTTTTTGAGAGGGAAAAACTTCTAAGATCGGTTTGATTTCAAAGTCTAGATCTAAAACCCCTTTATAAAATTCAAGGTAAATTAGGAAAGACGACTCCCTAGTTCTGATTTCAATAGGGTTGAGTGAATTCACACACTAATATCCATATTAAATATCAATACATAGTCTAAATACTTCCTATCTTTGTCACTAATCTCTGCGAATTTTCCTAGATGATTGTCATTTTTCCTAATAATTTTTTTATCCATTAATTCTACTAGTAAGTTGGGGATCAAAACTGGTCTATCTATTTTAAATGAATCTAATTTTTTTGGATTGAAAGCAGGTTGCCATTCTAAAAATTTAAAATCAAAGCCTTTAAAAATCAAAGATTTACCTATTAAGAATTTGTTCTTATGCCTGGCATTTCCACAGTCAATATAAAGAAAACCCTCAGACAAGATAGCAATACTCACTATCCAATTGAAGGAAGACTTGAACCAATTTGCAATTACCTTTGTTGGGACTCCAAGTCCACACCATCTAGCACAAACCCCAAATGTTTTGCAAGATTGTTGAATCCTTTCAACCAAACTGTCATTGATTTCCAGCACATTTTTTTCTTCTGATTTAGGGTTCGTCTTCATATTCGACTTTACCTCTGTGGGTTTGGGAGGAAGAACAGATTTGGGATTCTTGCCTCCCTTCGCAAATATCTTAGGTCTGGCATAATTACCACCCGACCTCCAATTATCCAAATTCTCATTATATATTTTTTTATTTGGCTTGACCCAGGGAACCAATTTTAAAAAGCCTTCCTCAAGATTCTACAAATGGGTGAATCTGTTGGAGATGGTTGGCCTAATAGAGCATTCCTAGTGAAGGGTATTCTGTTTGCCATGACCTCCATTCCTAAAAAATGGTAAACCTTTCATAGCATCCCTCTGATATCTCCTTGGTTTCACCATCTACCATTCTGATTTTGCTTGAGGAAGGGGAGCCCAGTTCCCCGAATTGCAGGCTGAAACTGCATATTTCACTTGCTCAAAAAACCATTTCTCTCGTTCGATGTCTGGATGTTTTCGCGGAAGAAATCGCAGAGCCATTTTTTTACTTTTTAATAAATAACACCCAAATAATAATTAAAACCATAACTTATAGATAATAAATATTAATTAAATAATAATCCTTATAATAATAACCTCTCATTAAATTATTATTAAAAATTAATATTAACTATTTATTTAATTTATTATAAACTATGTAATAATAATGTTAACTCTTTATTTAATTTATTATAAACTATGTAATTCTATTTATTTAATTTAACATTATTAAACTATGTAAATCAATCAATTAATTAATAATTAAATTAATCAATAATCATAACACTTCAAAGCAATCCAACATAGGATAACTGAAGAGACCACTTGACGCTAAATAACATCTCACACCAAGACACCATCTTGACAAGGGTAATCAACTTAAACCTAGAGTGTAGAATGGGTTTTCATGTCATCTCCAATCAACTTGCCATTGGGATAAGACATGCTCAGACCTGTGAAACCAGGTGGAGTCTATGTCTAGTATCTACAAACCTGTCATCGCCAACACAAGTACAACAACATATACTATAATATATATCATAAAATAGGTAGACAAGTGAAGAGAATCACAACATCATATCATGCTCACATTGAGTGATATGACATCGTCTCTATCACGAATACAATAGAAGACACTCACAATCAAGAAAACACTATCATAATCATCATTGCATCCAATATAATCATGAAATAGGGTTAGTACATAATAAAATACCATCAAATCCCCATATCTAATTAAAAACCACGCATATAGAATGAGTACATACAAGAGTCTATCATCATAATAATCTATGAATGTCATCATCCAAATGAAATCATAATGTCAAGTGCAAATATAATATGTCTATCATCCATAATGAAGCATCCAAATCATAAGTAAATCCATAAACATCTAATCTAGGCATCACAAAATAGTCTAAGCTATGTCAATATAGTCTATCGATGTACAAAAAGGAAAGATGAATCAGGGAAGGGCACTATAGATTTGGCATGATTAGGTCTCCTCATATGCATGAGAGGACAACTTTGTGCCAATTGAGCCATTTGTTGAAGCTATATGATGAAATTTCTTGATCTTTCTCTCTAACATCTAGCCCCATAGATTTGAGTAGTGATGTCATGCCTTCCTTTTTTGTGTTGTTTCATTGATGATCATGTGATTTTTATGTGTGTTGGCCCATGATGTTATATGTTCATTTGGTGTATGGATGATGACTGGTGTTCTTACTTGATGCTTCATAAGTCAAATATTTGTATTGATATTTATATCATTCTAATTCTTATATTGGGTTTTCGTTGAAATCTAGTGTATGTCTCATATTTGGGATTGTTTTCTCTTGATTGCATTGATGTGAATATTCTTTATATAGCATGTGTGGAAGCCTATATCACTATTTGCATGGTTTCTTGATGTTTAGGTTGTGTGACTATCTCCATGAGGACAGTGGGGTGAACCTATAGGTTCCACATGGTCAGGTGGTGTTTCTAGTCATTGTTAGGGCCCAAAAATCATGGCTTTGAAGATGGCATCAAGTTCATCCTTATCTCTCCTATCTTTCATTCTTTCATGTACTTTCTCAATTGTGGCAAATGTAAATATATGGATGTTTGAAATCAAAGTTATATATTTATGTATATTTATATTGGACACTCCTCATGGAGGATGATGTAATCTCATGATTATGGAATGGATTAGTGAGCTTTACATGTGCCATTGTTGGTACCTGGCATGAGTTGTTATCAATTCAAGGTTTATTTTAGATTTATTTATTTACTAGAAAAAAAGCTAATATTTATTTATACAAGAATAAGCTTGTAGAAAAAACAACAATAACGAATCACCAACCCTTACAAGGTCCCTAGTAGTCCAACCAGTAGGAAACTACAAAATACAAGAACCAAATCCACAAAAACCCAATCATTATAGTCCATTATCTAGGCATGTCTCTCAAAGATTAGAAAATCAAATTTTCTAATCTTTGAGAGACATAAAAGGAAGTTTCTCCTAGTCACCCATATGCTTTGAAGCCTATTTTCCAAAAAAAAAAACACATTGTAGACAAAAGAACCTTGGTCCAACCAAGAGAACATCCCTTTTCCAAAGCAATAAGGATAGAATGACTTCCATAATTTATTAGTTTTTTGACTCATGTAGATCAAAAAGAAAAAAGTACCACACAAGTGTTATCCCCCCAACTCCTTCAACCCTTGCACACCTAGGATTTCCCATGGAGGACCCATAAGTGTTAATCTTAAAATACCAATACGAGGAAATGATCAACTACCTTCTCTCTAGGTTTTCCTTTTGGGGTGACTCCTACCCCCACAAAGAAGAAGACTCTACAACAATCCCAAAAAAATCCAAACTTTGCATCACCTCAACCTTGCCAAGATCCAAGGGGATAGACATCTCACATTTAGCATTAATAATTTTTTGAACTAAACTAGTAATCCAATTTCAAAGCTAATGGACCACCAACTTCTTTCTTTGAAATATTCTACAATTTATTTCTAGGTAGCTCTATTAAAGGATGTAGGAGGGGCCCATTTTTTAACCCATATAAAAAAATACTACTTTAGTTCAAGGTATCCTTAAAATCCTCCAAAATTTAACTAGAGAGGAGACATGAATATAGGTCTACTTCCAAACTCCCCGCCATAGGTTCCAAATAACTCTAGAAAAATTAGCTTTCAAAAAATAAATGAGAAGAACATTCCTCAGTATTTCCACAAAGGAAAAAATAGACACACTAAAAACTGTGCTTATATAGGCTATTCAAGGTGATACACCTATTACAAGAAACTAATCAAAGGAAGAAATTGGATTTAGGCCAAGAAAACTTATTCCAAACATTCTTCGAGTAAGGGAATTCATCCCCCCATATTTCTATCTATCCAATTCTTGATACCTAGAGGCCAATAAATACGCCCCCTAGGATCAAGGCTCCAAGCTAAGATATCACCCCCCATCAAAGACTTGCATGCTATTTCTACTAAAATTCGAGATAACTCATCTTGATCCTCAACTAAACCCCCTAACGACCACTCAAGAGAGTCCTTCCACTTGAAAAATTCCACTAGAGACCAATTAGCCTCTAAGAAGCTATGACATAGAGATTGTATGTGCAGGTACATGATCGTGATTGGGGGAATCCATCCCAAGAGTCATACTAGAAGAGAGCCTTAGAACCGCTCTTATAGATCTAAAATAAAACCTTGTTTATTTAAGTTGGCAACCCTTTTAAGGGTGTCCCAAATCATAGACCCCCATCAAGCTAATCTTAGGCACATATTCGCTTGCCTCTCCCATTAAATAATTAGAAGAAAGGATCTTGAATCAAGCCTAATCCCAGTTATTGCACCACCACTAGTACAATATAGAAGCCAAGGCCCCACCAATGAGCTTAACTTGTTGTAGACAAATACCACCCTCCTACTTTGATTTGTATGTAGACTCTCACTTAACTAAACTCCACTTCAAAAAAACCAAATTACAAACCCATAATCATTTCCAAAAGAAGCATCGAGTTCCCTATTGAAACTTAGGTAGAAACTTGAACCAAACACCTATAAATGGGGAGATATTGAGCCATATATTTCAATAACATCACTCTTCTAAAAAATGAAAGCCACGTGAGATTCCAATAGTTGAATTTCCCACAAAATTTATCCAACACATTTTGCCAAGATCCCCTAGGCAATGGGCCAACTGAGAGAGGAATACCCAAGTATAGAAAAGGAGGAGTACCAATCTAAAATTTTAGAATCTAAGAAATCCTGAACTAAATTAGAGGGGGGTGTAGAAGAAAAATATGGATGAATTTCCTTCATTAGTCCTCTAACCCAAAGTTGTAAGATAGATATCCAAAGTTCACTTGATAGTAGCCACTTCTCTGATTTTGACAACTCTCTTTAAATTATTATCATCCACAAAATGTAAGTGGAAATGGGAAGGAAAAATATTACCCCAACTCCTCCCTTTAACCAACCTTTGTCTCACATGGCATTTTAAGATTCTTTCTAAGACCTAAGACATTAAAATGAACAAATAACTTAACAGAGGGTCACCCTTTTGAAGACCTTATGAAGCACCAAACAAGGTAGAAGGCTTATGATTAAGTAGCACATAATATAAGGTAGATGTAATACAACTCATTATCCAATTAGACTAGTGATTGAAACCCAAGAGAAATGAGAACTTTTTGAAGGAATAACCATTTGACATGTTCATTATCCTTGATTGTGTCCAATAAGATGATAACAACCCTTAGAATTCTCAATGGAGTGAATTTCCTCAAATGTAATGACCACCCATTTAAAAAAAAAATATCTACCACAAATTTGACCCGCTCTTTAGAAATAACCCTATTAAGCCACAACTTAAGTCTCTCTATAACCAATTCAGAGATAATATTATAAACCACATTACATAGAGTGATGGGCTTTAAAATATCTAGTAAATTATCCCCTTCTCTTTTGGGAATGAGCACAAGAAATATAAAAATTATTTATATCAACATCTTTTTTTTTTTGTAATTCTTGCACTACCTCCACTAAATCATATTTGTTAATCTCCTAGAATTCTTAAAATAATTAAATCAAGAATCCATCAATCATAGAGTGTTTCCCTTTATTCATCTAAAATAATAATAATAATTAACACTACATTAAAGCAACATCTCAACAATTCAAACTAAAATAAGTCCTTGAGGCAGAAGGGACTATCACAAAAATTAATAGAAACTAAATAATCTCAAATAGAAATATCACTGGCATCAATTTCAAAGGAAAAAAAAGAAATCACAGTCAATAAATAAGATAACATCATACACATCTTCACCAAAATTTCACATTACATCCACTATGTGACTTATCTGAAGCCACTCAAGTGGTGGAGGGAAATGGTGGTCTCAAACCACATAAGAAATATAGTATCATGGTGGTCTCAAACAACAAAATATCAACACAGTAGTCATATCCTAAAAAATAAGCATAGTCCCAAACAACCCGGGACATGTTAACTAACATATCCATAAATCATTTATTTGAATTACCTTGCATAAAAATTATCCATATTTTTTTGTGAAAAACTATTGACCATCATTAAACTTTGTAATAAGCACTGCCAAATATGTTATCTAGTTACAACTGCTAAAGTATAGGCATCATTGTGACATTCCAGTATCTCAAACTATGAATCATAATCAAATGCATTCCTCCAAATTCACTGTTGTAAATTCTATACTAAAAAATAATTTTCACTTCATGCACTAAATTTTCCATTGTTCCTTATAATTCCAAAATGCTAAAATTTGCCCCTTTTCTAGTAAAGTCATGAATACATCTCTTTCTCATGAAATCATACTATATCCAATTCTCTTATCTTCGAATATCCAATGATTGAAACTATGTTGTAGAATAAGGCACATCAAGGTTAATCCTCAACCCAAGGGTAATTAAATTATAACAAAGGCTTCACATATGAATCACTAGTGGATCCATAAAGAGTCAAAGATAAAGGAAAATTACTCCAAAATGACAATAAGGGTCATATAGCAACTCTCCTCACCCAAGATAGATTACAAAAACTTGGTAGCTCACCTTACCCTAGGAAATGAGAGCCACATTATAGCTCTCCTCACCCCTAGACAGATAAGGGCCACATATAATCACCCACCTCACCCTATAATAGATTAGGTCATGTAATGGAGGTCTTCTCTCCCTACTCAACCCCTAATTATATCAGTAGACCCTTCTCCCTTAGGAGTGGTCGACACTAGGAAACACATCAACATAACCAAAAATGATTAACAACATTTAAAAACTATATACATTTTATCTTTACACATAACTTTCACAAAGGGAACACTGAGATGAATCAAAAACTAGAGTTACATGCACATCATATACTATTTTTCCACAAGATACACCACCATGAAATTTCAAAGTCTACCCATTCAAATTTCAAAAATTTCCAAGCTGAAACAATCAAAATCTACTAGCAATCTCATCCTACTAGAACACATTATAAAACTATAATGTTACTTTCACTTCATCATCATCAATATTTTTTTGATTCTAAATCCTACTTTGTTCCTAATATTTATTGAGGATCCATGTTTTCTAATTGAATTCTTCATTATTTCTATATTTATCATGTCCATTACAAGCATTTATTATGTACAATGTTTTATGATTCACAAAACAAATATAGATCTTAATTGTCTAATATATTTTAAATCCAAATCCTTTGATTTCAAAATACAACATAACATGCATATAAGACAAGATATTAGTCAAAGTTCAAATCATAACTTAAAGTGTACACTTTTGATAATAATCAACTTAACTAAATAACTTTCATAGTTTAATGTCATCTTAACAAAAGGAACACATTTAGCAATAAAATGCTACATTATACATAAAAATATCATACAGACTAAAATTTTACTATACTACAATGTAAGCTCATTTCCCTATAAATGAAACACATTTAATACCTTCAAATAGCTACTTACTATAACTCAAGTCACCATGTTTATGAAAAACCTATATTTCAATTATTTAAACTTTTCTTTTAGACTCAATTGTTTAAAAGAAAGGCTCCAACTTAACTTGTTTTGAGGAATACTAAATCATAATAATCACTTAAAGGTTAAATTAAATAGGACATTCTTCAACTCTAATATACATATTTATAAGAAAATCCTTTGGCAATGACTGAATAATACAATGAAAAGTTTACTTTTAGATGGGTAAGAAGATAAAATATATTTAAGCAACTTATGGTTTGCAATTTAGCTTAAGGAAAATTAAACCATTCTTTTAGTCATACCAATATATTAGATAGTTCTAATATAAAAAAATCACTTGTAAGCCTTATTTATTTAAGTTCTAGGATGGATTATCTATATTGTTTTTTTATTAAATACATTTTTTGATTCATAACTAGAGTTAATCATGCATTTATACTAAAAGTGAGATATTGGAAACACTTGTTTCAAGTTAAGTAACATAACATACAGTTGTTCAAGTTATGAATGTGCATATTTATATAGTCATCCTATATTAAAAATGTTCTTTTCATTATTATTTTTAACCCTATAAACATAAAGAAGCAATGACCACAAAACACAAATTTTAAGATATGAGATTCTAGAGAACTCGTTTTTTAGTTTAAAGGATTGTTCATAACAAGAATAATAAAATGAATAATTTAGAATAACACATTTTATAGAATCTAATACTCACAAGAATCTATAATGATAATAATTACAAAAGAGAGGAAGATGGTACATCATAACAAAATCTTTAAAAACCTAGGTTTAACTTAGACCATAAGTAATTGTTTCTATATACTAAAGATAAAAAAATAGAGTGACTTTTAATTCACCAAAAGAGAACTAATTTACAATTTTCATAAAAAAGTGCACCCAACTTAATCATTCATGACTTAACCCTTTTTTCCATCATGAAGTGATTGTATTTTACACAATGCTTAAACAACTAAGACCCAAAAGATTCCAAAAGGTCCCATTATTAGAAACCCGCTTTGATACCAAATGTAATACCCCAACTTATCACTAAAAATACAAACATTTTTTTTTTTTTGTAAGAAAACAACCGCAAACTTCTCACAACAAGACTTAACACAAAACATATATAAAGAAATTTGAAATATCATACACTAAGAATACAAATATATTGAAAATCAACAAAATAACCATACAAGATCCATGAGATAAAATTCTAGACAAAGGTTTTGAAAACTTATCTTGAAACCATGTTTCCACAAATGGAAGGATTGATGAATATTCAACAAGATCTCTTTCTTTCCAACTTTTCATCTCATTTCTTCCACAAGATTGTGCTCAAAACCCAACAATTCAACATAAATTATCCATTAACCAAGATAAAATGCTCAAGAAGAAAAATAATAATAACCCCTCCTTCTCTAAAGAGAAAGGAATTTAAAAGAATGAAGAAGAGGAACCACCTCCCAACTACCCCAACCAACTCTCAGTTTTTGCCACTTTTAGAAAAGGAGAGTTTAAAAGTCCTTAAAAACTTATTATAATACATTTATAATGTATCAAGGCCACCTTACCCTTATCTCTAACACTTAGGGTTACTTTTGACTTATAAAATCTTAAAATTAATCACATAAAACCACATAAATTTCATAAAAATAAAATATCATTCTATTTACAAACATAATTGAATTAAAATCTCTCATAAACAAATACACCACGAACAAATCAACACACACAACATAACCATCTTATTGCATAATAAAAGATCTTCATTCCCTATAGAAGGAAGATCATTAATTTGAACAAAGAAAAGCATAGAAGGACTAGCTATGTGAACCCCTCAAAATCCTTTGACCATTTCCTATTCACTCAACCAAAAATGCCAATATACCATGTGAGATAATACCAGCCAAAGTAACTATATATGATCCAACCAATATAAACAATTAACATTTATTTTTAATATCATCTTCATGAATTAATCATAAATTTGTATAGAATCTATAACAATTCCATAACCTATCACAATAATAGTTTAACTCATTAAACTATATCTCAATCAATTAAGTGTTTGTAAATTCATTTTAAATAACTCATTTCTAAATCACAAAGTAGTTATAACCAATATATTTTAGGTAACCTAAAACCCTAAACTACATATATTATTATAAAAGTTCATATTCTAACAATCTATATTTGGGTAGTCCTAAATAATTATTAACATAGCCCTCGTTATTGGGGTTAGAAAGATTAATCTTACCAAAAATATGAGAGAGGGAGTTCATTGGGTTGCCCCAGATAACGAATGCATAAAGGTTAATTTTGATGGAGCTTCTAAAGGAAATCCGGAGCCAAGTGGGATTGGATGTGTTGCTCAAGATCATACTGGAAATATCCTTGCAGAGAAATCAATACACATTGGACAGGAAACAAAACAATATAGCAAAATTTAGGGTGGCATTGATAGGGCTACAAATGGGGATGGAATTGAAAGCTGGACATATTCATCTCTAAGGTAATTCACTAAAAATTGTTAATGCCATTAGACAAAACTATGCACCCAATTGGAAATTGGGTAATTGGATTCAATCGATTAGGGACGAAATTGCAAATTTTAGAGAATTCAAAATTTTGCATATCTATAGGAAGGGAAATGATGTGGTAGATGGACTTGCCAAATTGGCAGTTGATGCAGAAGATGGAATCGATACCCTGGTAGGGGAATCACGGGCCTAATGTAGGACAATAATAGTCATATATTGCCCAAATTTTTTGAATGATATAGATCATTACTTCCCATGAAGAATAATCATGTTGATGCCATATAGGACTAGAGCACGATCTCACATGAAGATGGGTAGGAGGTGGTGGAGGGACATGTATCACAAAATGGATGGTTTGTATGGGGGATATAGATTGCACCATCAAATTGAGGCTTTGATAGAATCATTAAAAAACACGAGGAGAAAATGTATTCGTGAGATCGAAGGTGTGAGGACACTTGGCAACCGAAAAAAAGAACAGAAGAAATTTAGTTGCATAATGAGCAGCTGACACACACCCTTATGCATTGTCATGATCTAATATGGAGTCAAAGTGGTAGTAACTCCCAAATCTCATGAGCCATACCTATAAGTGTGAGAACATTTAATTAGATTCAATCAATATTTATGAGATGGATTTAGTAGTGTCTGTCTGCTTCGTCATTAATTGGATGTGCCTTGATTGCAATGATGATGACGAATGGTGGGTGAGTAGATATAGACTTTGGCAACAAGGTGTGACTCATTCTATTATGCCATGATGCTTCTAATAACAAAATTTTCAATGGACGCGTCACTTTTGCTTGAGCCCACCAAGAGACAAATGCCTTTTTTTGGTGAGGTCACTAACAAGCAAATGGAAACCATTTTGGTGGTGGGACACTCATTGGTCTCTCATACTATCAAGGTTGTGTTGGGACTAGAATTTCTCATGGGTTATCATTGATACAAGGTCAACAATGATATAATAGTAATGTTTTTGTCTATTGTGTTGTACATGAGAGTGTCAAAGGCAAGAGCTAAAAAGATTTGCCAGATGATTTTCAAATGCTCCTTCCTAGGGGAGATTGATGGGCTCTAGATAATATAGACAATAATTTGCTTGTTCCTTTGTTTCAAAAATACTACATGTCCAGGAGCCAAGGAGGGGAAGTTAGGAAATTTCCTATTGTGTGAACCCTAAAACTAGAAATGCCTAAGAGAAGGTGGAATGAAATTGAGCGGAGCATTGTATTTCTGTAGTGCTTGACTGGGATAATGGAGCCCCTGGGTGAAGGTTGGGTGAAGGAGTATATGCAAGAGGAAGGATTGCTAGAAGAGGGGGAAGAAGAGGATGAAGATGATTCTGGCGATTTGGACTTGGGACCCTTTGCGCAATGATACAAGTGGATACATAATGATGGATGGGACATTGAAGAAATAGCTAAGAGCTCTGCCCATGTTGCATGCAGCCCAAAGTGTCTAGTAGTGGCAAAGGCCTTAGAAATCAAAAGGCTATGGAGGATGGAGGAGGATGGGGCAAAGGACGGAGAATATGACGATGCTCCGGGTTTCAAAGAGGTGTCAGTTGTAGATGATATTGTCATGAACGACGAAGGTGCTATATGTCCAAGGGCTCATCTGGATTGTGGTTCCAACCTCCCGGTGGATAAAAAGGCAAAATTTGCTTGGATTTTTTATTGTGTTAATATATGTTAATAGAAGTTATGGCTTCAAACTAAGTGAGTAGGCATGTGAATGGATAGATAAAGGATGATATAATAGAAGTTAAAGTATAAGGCTTTGGTGAATGTCCAGTTTGCTCCTTTGGGACCATCATTTTTGGGGTTTTGGTGTCCCATTTTGGTGTATATGAGTAGATAGGTCTATGCATGTGTCATCTCTTTAGAACACGACAATGGTAATAATGCACACTAGTAAAAATTGATGATGCATATAAACTTTTTGAGATCAATATAATGGGCGTTGGCCCTTACCAGCTATTAAATTACAAAAAAAAATGTCCAACATAGGAAACATAAGACTATCACACAAATAAAAGTGTCATTAAGGAAACATTGAGACAAATAATCTTATAATCACCATATGTTCATAATCAATAAAATTATGTCAATAATTCAATATCTAATGATATCCAATTAAAATCCTAATGAACATCAATCATGCCCATGAATAAAATACCATCCATTATATATGCAAATATCGTGCAAAAGATCCATTACCATTAAGAACACACATAGTCAAATAGAATCACAAGGAGTGGGGTCTCACATTGTTGGTCTTGAACATAGTCTTCCATTCATCACCTTACTGGATTATAATCTAATGGTACCCACTCTTGATATCAATCTTGTCGAATTATCTTGCACCATTCAAACAATCTACAATGTCATCAATCCTTGGCAAGGGAAACTAGTATTTAATTGTGATCTTGTTAATGGCTCTTGAATTAGTACACATCTTATATTCCCCATTTTTCTTTCACACCAAGACAACTGGTATAACACAAGGGCTAAGGCTCTCCTAAATCAATCCCTTCAGTAACACTCCTACACTTGTCTACTTAACTTTGCATTTTGTATTAGTGTCATTAGGTGTGCTACTTTGTTTGGAAAAGTTTCTCTAGGTGTGAGACTTATGTGATGGTTGATACTCTAGATTGGTGGTAGTCCTTCAATAATATTCTTTGAAACAGTATCTTGATACTCCTTTAGCAACTCTAAGACCTCCTTTTGTGGTATGTATTCTCCTTTTGCAGTGTCACCTCTTGGATCCTTACTACCGCACTTCCTCAAAATGAGCAAAATAGGTATTCTCATGCCTCAATCCATCTAGGAACTTCCTCCCATCCATCAAACAAATTCTTGCATTATCACACACCTAGAGGAATCAAGATGTGCTTCTTCCCATTCATTAACAGTGTAAGCGTTTTTTCTCCCATCATGTATGCCTCTACTTTCATACTAAAAAGGTCTCCCCAACAACATATGGTAGGAATCCATTGACATAATCACACAAAACTTTGTCCTCATTGTATCCAATGTGAAAATTGACAAGGCATTATTCACTTACCAATATTTTGTGGTCATCTTGAATCCAAGAAATCTAGTATGGGTTCAAATGTTTTTGATTGAGAAAGAAAGTGAAAACCATGGCACTGACTCTTTACATAGTTTAAACTATAAACAACACTTAAAAAACACTATAACAACAAACATCCATAACTAGAGTCTTTGCGAACTAGAAACAACAAAAAGAACAGAACAACAGGGAACAACGGAAAGCATCCCAAAACACAAAAAAACAACACAAGACCTAAGGGGCCAACTTTCAAACCCCAGTCCTATCAATGAAATTTTTCCAATCATCAAACAAAAACTTGTAAAGTTCCCTGGCTTCATCTTTGTCAGCATCATTGTCCATGGTACGCTCTCTCAGGAGGAAGAGAGTGAGGGTCGAACTGTGAAGGATCTGCAAGCAGAAATTATTGAGATAGGCAATCTAGGAATCCTTGGTCTCCACCTTATGTTTCAAAACCTTGACCTCCTCAAGAATGGCCTTCATATCCAGCAACAACCCCAGGTTTTCAATCCTCTGCAGAATATCCATAACATCAATACAAATATTTTCGAGTTGTTCCATAGTCGGGATCTCATGGGGGATATCAATCTTTTTATCATCACCCTCCCTATTGACAGTCTCCACCATTGGGTCAACTTTTTCCATTTCCACCATCTTAGCCAAATCCACAACAGGAGCACTGACCCCTTGGGCTCCCAATTCCTCCAGTTCCACCATATTCTTGTTCTCATCACTCTCCCTATTCACAATCTCCACCGCCAGGTCCACTTTTCCCATCTCAATCGTCTTAGCCAAATTTGCAAATGGAGGTCTGGTCCCCTACGTCCCCAAATCATCCAGTTCCACCATTTTCATCACTTCATCTAGGTCCACCAGGTTGATAGTCTCTATTGGTTCCATATCCTACTTATCATTAGCAACCTCATTGAGGGGCCTAGAGGAACCCAAACTTTAACCCCCCCCCCCCCCCCAACCTTGTCCTCAATCAAGCCTTCCTCAGGATCAGAGACATCTTGAGATTTTGCCTTTTTCTCTGAGGAGCTTTTCGATGCCAACCTACGTGACCTCCTTCTTCCTTCAGTGTCAGGAGAAGGTCTTTCCTCCTCAAATTCTTCAGACGAAGAATTGTCCTCAATGATAATCCTTTTCCATTTCATAGGGGCTTCCCTTTACCCTTAGTGGGGGTGTGAGATTTTCTAGTTGAGGGAGAAGGCACCAAGTTAGGGGTTATCTCAGTGATGGACACCAAGGGAGGGAATTGAGCAGACGCAGAGGTGGGAAAATGAGTGGCTGCGAGGACACCCTATGAAAATGGGAAAAACCTAGGTATAGCCAAGTCAAAAGAAAAGGCCGAAAGCAAGAGAGGTCATGACAAGGGGTTGGACCAACATAAGGCTACGAGGAGGGCAACAAGCTAGATGATAATTTTAAAGCCTATAGATTAAACCCCGGTGAAGCAAGACAAGCGGCTTGTCCTCATGCTTGGGATCAAGGATATCTTTCACAGAGGTTTCTAGAGAATGCAAGAGGAAAAAAGGTAGACACAACAAGTCATTATTACCAAAATGGTTAATCAAGGGAAGGTGGTAGTAGTAGAATACCTTAAAGAGACCTTCCAACGTGAAGTATTTCATCACCATCAAGAAAATTTGGTTCCATGGGTGCCTGAGTTCTTCACGGGCAAACCCTCCTTGCAACTTTATTGCCTCCTCTCTACTTCTAAAGAAGTGTTTAAGCCCTTCACTGTTAGAAACATGGCTAAAGAGCTTCCAACGCCTTCCTTCCAGTGCAAGACATGTCGCTTGAGCAATGGATTCCTCCGATACTTCAAAAGAAACACCACCCACCGTGACTCTCTGCCCAGACCAAGAAGCAGAAAACTGAGCTAAAAGTTGCTTGTCGTGGCCACAAAGGGACTCCAAAAACTCAACCACTCCTCCCTCAACACATTAATTCTAGATGAGGTGGTCACTCTTGAAATCATTGGGCTTACCAGGCTAATAGCACACTCTATCACCCCCCATTTCCTCAGTAGAGAGAGCTTGTTTAGCAAATGTCATAAACAAGAACTCACTAGAGATGTAACATATGTAATCCTCAGTGAAAAAAGAAATGCCAATATTGCAAGGGATGAATAAATTTAGCCTGAGGTGACAATCAAGGCACAAAAAGGTGGAATGATTGCCATTAATAACCTTGGAAATAATGGACTTGTGTGAGCCATAAGGTGTGAATTGAGACATGACTTTAGGCACATAGGAAATATTCCTAAAGTAAAAAATTGCATGCATAGTAATGATCTTGGGAACACGTGGCACAAGTTGTCCACGACGAGTTTTTAAAACCATCCAACTCATCCTAAAACCCATCATATCATCGCCCATCCAGTACATCATTATACAGTGACCCCAAAAAGTGGACCAAAAAATCACCTCACCTTTCATGGTCGAGCTGGCAATCCCTATCAGCACATAACTGGTGGTAGTCCTTTAAATATTCCCCATATTCAAATTTAAAAAATAACTCCTTCCAGGATACCCAAAGGTGAGGAGGAGGGTAGCAATGAGGCTAAACATGAGCTTCATCATCAATTTGAGTTTGAATTCTCTTCTATTAAAAGGAGGTTGACATAAGGCAGCAAAGAAGTGTGGCTCCTCCAACATCTTAGACTAGTGTTAGTTAACCCCACAACAACAAGAGCATCAACAACCCCATTCCCTTCCCTAAACACATGCATAATCTAGAAAGTTTCAAGCCCAAAAATAAGCCTGAGAGTGTCCCTGATGGTGCCTTCAATGGTCCAATTGGGCCTATTCTGCCCTTTGACAACATCAATGATGAGCTTAGAGTCCCCTTCTATGTCCATACACCTGATGTTGATGGAGAGAGAAAAATTGATCCCCCAAGCCAAGGCCATGGCTCCAACTTGGTTACTAGAGTGGCCATTCAGATTCCCAGCATAATCAATGACTAGGGCCCCACTGTGGGTTCTAATGACACCTCCCCCTGCTGCAAGACTTTGTCTAGAAACCCCATCAAAATTTAGTTTGTAGCAGCCAGGGAGAGGGGGGAACCAAATAGTATTCTGCCTTAGGAGGCATTTAGAGAAATCAATGTGAGCAAATGAAGGAGGAAGGTTCCATTTGTGAGAAATCTGCCAATTCCATTTTGAGGGGGGCGTAGGAGGCAATTAGAACCTGGTAACCAAGATGTTCTCTAGAATGAGCTTAAGGAAGCAAGAAAAGACAATTTCCAAGGAGGCCTCCTTATCCCTAAATACCCTATTATTCCTTTCATTTCAAATGCTCCAGAAGAAATGGGAGGGGATCTGTCTCCAGAGTTGTTGAGAAAGAGGATTGGAAGAGGGGCCCTGAAACTCTTGCAACAAATGCATCATATTTTCATTCAAAGTCCAGCTAACACTAAGCTTATAAAAGACAATCCCCCAGAGATCTCTAGCAAAGACACATTGGAGAAAGAGATGGGAGGGGCTTTCAGCCTCGTTTTTACAAAGGATACATCTGTTAGGGAACTGAAATCCCCACTTAGCCAAGTTTTCCTGAGTCAGGATTTTGTTGTGCAAAACAGTCCACTAGAAGAAATTGATCTTTGAGATGAGTTGAGGATTCCAAACCTCTTTCCAGTTGATAGTCGAGGCAGGTTCCCGAAGCAAGCTATTGTAGGCCATTTTAACAAATTACTCCCCTGAGGGGTCCCATTTCCAAATAAATTTGTCATGTATAGGAAAGAGGGGGAGGAAGGTTACAACCAGAAGGCTCTGCAACTCTCTAGCAGTAGGGAGAAGATGGGGTTGATCAAAACAACAATCCTCCATAATTTTCCAAGTGTTGTTGGAGAAGTAGTCCGAGACCCTTTCCCCAAAGATTTTTTGTTGTTGCAACCTCGATCCTTCTAAGTGAGGGGGTGGTTATTAGTGGCTTCTCCCCTAGCTAGCAATCCTCCCAGAAAAGGATATTTCTACCATTGACAATGAGCCACTTCATGCCTTGGGATATGAGGTCCCTGCAGTAGATGATATTATTCCATATTTTTTATCCCCTAGGGAGACCCACATCATTTAAAGCAGAGACAAAACTGCCATTGCCAAGGTATTTAGCCCTCATGATATTGCCCCAGTCAAGGTCCTTGTTCAGGAGCATCCAAATCATTTTGGACAATAGGGCCTTGTTGAAGTGGGATATTTTATGAATGCCCAACCCTCCCTTAGATTCCGGGTAGCAGACATTGTCCCAACCCACCAAAGTGAGCCTTTTATTTTCTTGCATACCAGTCCAAAGAAAAGTTCTTTGGATGCTCTCTAGTTTAGTAGCCATGAATAGGGATAGGAAGTACATCGAGATACCCTGGAGAGATGAGGCCAATAACTGAAGCTTCCCATGACTACTAAGAAACCTTCCCTTCCACCCAGCCAATTATTTCTACATTCTTTCAAGGATAGTGACCTAAAAGGAGTTGGAGACATCCTTGACAGTTAGAGGAAGCCCAAGGTATGTGCCCGAGAGGGAGGCCATTTGACAACCAAGGATCCTACATATTTTATCTTGGAGTTTATGAGTAGTATGAAAGAAATAGGTGTTTCTCTTTTCATACTTAATATGTTGTCCAGAGGCATCATCATATTGGTTTAGGAAGGATTTTAATCCCTTGGCTTCAACCACAAAAGAGATCCTGAAAAGAATAGTGTCATCCATAAACTATTGTAGGACAAAAGGAAGCACAATGGAAGCAAGTTTGGTTCCCAAGAGGACCCCTCTGATGACAAGAGAGTTGAAATTAGAAGAAAAAACTTCAACAAGAATAATAAAGAGGTAGAGAGAGAGGGGGTCTCCTTGCCTCGGCCCCCTAGAAGCCCCAAAGTTCTCCTTAGGGCTCCCATTGAGAAGAATAGAATAGTTGACCGTAGATATGCATTCTGTAATGAGGTTGAGAAGCTTTCCCCCAAAACCTCAACCAACACAGGGTCCCCAGTTCTTCTATCATCCCTGAATAGAGCCAAGAAATAGTTGGTAGTAATTCTTCCCAAGCTATCCTCATCATTGATATCTTGATTGTGATCATCCTTTAAATAAGAAATGTGGTTCCTTCTCCTATGGATATTGGTCGATCTATGGAAGAAGGCCGTATTTTTATCTCCCTCTTTTAACCATTGAACCCGTGATTTATGTTTCCAGTAGAGTTCTTCCCTCATAGAGTTTTCCTTTCATTTCCTCCGAAGGTCAGCCTTCTCCAGGTGGGTCGCTTCCAGGAAATCCCCTTGATCAATTTATTCCTAAATGGCCTCCAACGTTTTAACTGATTTCCTTTTTCTGAATAAAAAAGTCCCCAAAGGTGTTTTTATTCCATCCCCTGACATTTCTTCAGATTAAATCTAATTTCTAGGCAACCTGAAACAAGGGTGTGCTAGGGATGTTAGTCTCCCACCATCTTTTAATGTAGTCCTTGAACTCTGGGTGGGTATTCCACATGACTTCATACCTAAAGGGGTAGCTTTTCCTTTTGGAGTTGGTGGTGCTAAAAAGAAGAAGGGGGTTATGGTTAGAAACCGTTTTGGGGAGGGAAATAAGTTTCAAAGTGAGACCAATACCCCAATTGCCCGAGATGAGAAATCTATCTAATCTGACCTGAATAAGGTCCTTCCCTTTTCTAAGATTGGACTAGGTGAATCTTTGACTAGTTAAGTCCACATCAAGTAACCCATTCCTACCTATGAAATCCACCAAGTCGGTCATGCTATAAGAGTACTCCAGAAGTCCTCCCAAATTTTTAGAAGGAAAAAGCGGGGAATTGAAGTCACCCACGATCATCCAATGATCATTGTGATCATTTTGAAGGAGATCAGTAATGTCATTCCATAGAGTTAACCTGCCCATTCTAATATTAGGGGCATAAACATTAATGAGAAACTAGGAGTCTAGGGTAGAAGAGAGTCTGGAGACAATAAGGTTGGCAGAGGTGGTAATCAGACTGCCAAAGAACTTAGAGGGGCTCCACATAGTAACTGAGCCACTAGAGGCTCTGCTAGCATCACTAATAAAGAACTTAGCACCAAGCCATATTTTGCCCGTGATAAGGGAAATAGGGGCATCAGTCATTTTAACCTCTTGAAGAAGAAGAACCTCAATTATTTTGAAAAATACAATTCTTGAGAGCATGCTACTTCTGAGGGTTGTTCATGCCCCTCATATTCCATTAGAGAACCTTCATTTTTTACCTCTTATGGATGTCTCCAAGGTCCGTTGCTTGCCATTGGTGACTTCCCTTCCTGCTTCCTTTTGTCTAGATAATCTTTGTGATGGGTGGCCCATCTTTAGGTCTGCCCCAACATCAGTCTTCACATTCCTAGTCTTGTGTCTCTATGTGGTCCAACCATCATCAACAGGAAGTTGGTAGCCACTAGAGGAAGCTCCAAGAGAGGAGAGACCCTTGCTCAAGGTAGGGGTAACATGCAAATTAGTTGGGCATGACGGTCCCTTCAATAGTAACATTTCAGGAGGGGACTTAATGGACCCACGGGCTAGCATGGAAATGGAACCATCAACAATCTCTCCCTCCTCTATAGGGGTGATCATCTTCAGAGGGGTGGAGATAACAACTTCAGAGGGACCAAGTTCAGAGTTTACCTTTTTCAGAGCTAACAACACCTCCTCATCCGACAAGGAGCTGGGGGATCCCTCAACAACTTTGGTTGGTGAGCTGAGGAGAATATTTATACTCTTCGTGAAGGGGTAGTCCTCACAACTAGCCTCGGGACCTTCCATGGAAGAAACATCATTACTAGGGCCTTCCACAATTGCAGGACCTTTGAGCTTGAGGGGCTTGGGGTCCTAAACTTTGCGCTGAGAGATAATATGTCCCGCTTTGCGACATTTCTGGCAAAAGAGGGTGGCATTTTCATATACTAGGGCTTGAGTCTAGCTTCCCAACCTAGACTTGAGAGTAATGAAGTTAGGGAGATTCTTGCTGACCATAGCCTGCACACAGAAGCACGCATATACCAGTCTGGATTTGGTTCTGGTTATGTCATTGACACCTACATAGTGCCCAAAGTTGTTACCAATCCATCTAAAAATGACTTCATCCCAATATTCAAGAGGGAGCTCCGGAAGGTGGACCCAAACCAGAGCTGTCTTTTGCAGGTCAACCGCTGGGTCAAAAATAGCCTTTCGTCTACAGAGAGATAAGTTGCATCTGCCATAGGTCCAACAACTAGAGAGGGCCATAATGACATCTTCCTCGGTAGTAAATTTAAAGAGGAAGAGAGCTCTAGGAAATGCACTAACTGAGACACTTCCTCTTAATCTCCATTTGTCCAAAACCCATTTCCTAACCATTTCCACTGTAAGTCAGAGAGAGAAAAAATTCCCCACCAGAGTGTTGCTCATGTTTAGCAAAATGCGGTCCAAAACTTTGTCAGGGAGCTCAATAGTAGTGCCTTCCTCAATTTGTAAGTAGACGAGGACAAGATTGTGGCCCACCTCCCCTAAATCTTTCCCCATCAACACATTTTTCTAGCTCTTGATAGTCGTGCTATCAACAGAGGTCCCATTATCTTTTAACTCATCATGAGTGATAGAGTCCTTGGGTTTAGGAATAGAATCCTTAGGCTTGTCTGGAAACACCACGTTTTTAGGACAATCAACGGTCACTTCCTTTGGGGAAGAGATAGCAAGCAGTTTATCAACAGAGTCGGGAATCGCATCCATCGAAAGGCTAGGCAGGAATACAATAGAAGATGTCAACACCACAGAGACCAGAAGGGGATTAGGGTTGGCTGGTGGGGAGGGATGATCCCCACCCGCAAGAGCCACCATGGACAGGGAAGGTTCAAAATTCAAAAGTTGCAGAGCGGGAAAGTTGCAAAATATTTGAGACATATTCAGATGTGATAACTCTAGCATACTGCATTGAGGGGTAACCATGAAGACAAGTAGACAAAGAAAAATAAAGTGAGGCAGTAGATAAATTACTACTAGCAATTGAACAACTCACCTTGCACTTGGACATAATGGCAAGAGAGGAAGTCACTAATGAAAAACATAACATATGGCACTCTTATCGTTCACAAGAAGGTAATTTGAGAAATGATTGGCCAAAGACACAAGGAGAAAAAGAGTAGTAGTAATAAAAGTAGAACATCAAACAATACCGAAAAAACTCCAATTAGTATTGTGGTATATGTTGAGAATGGGATGATCAGAGGCATAATTGTTCATCAAAAGCCTTCCATTGAAGAAATGTTGAAGATCATCCAGATATTATATGATCACTAAGTCAAGGATATGTAGAGAAGTAGACCAAAACATGGTCTAGGTCAAGAGGCATGTGGAACGACCCCTGTATACGTTCAAATATTTCATCCTCTTTAGGTTTAGTTTTTGGACCATCTGCTCTGAGACTAAATTATTTTTACTACCCCTGTCAATGATGAAATTATAACATTTGCCTCCTGAGTAGTACCTTGTCTAAAATAGGCTCTTCCTCTATGCCAGTTTTCATTGACTTCTATCTACAACATGGCTCTTCCCATGACTAACGATTCTCCTCTTTTTGGAATGTCCCATAGAATCAGACGATCCATTTGATTCTTCCTCAGTGTATGTTTTTTTGGATCTAAGCTCCCCACGATTCCTCACACTTCCTTAACAACACTTGAAAGTGATGAATAATGATGAACAACAAATACCCTAATCGGTACTAAGAGGGGGGGGGGGTGAATCGGTACATACAAAAACTTCTCAACAACTTATCAAGTTAAAACAATGCTAACCGGTTGTCTTCATCACTGAACTTAACCATGGCAATACCAGTTAAACAAAGTAAGACTTCAGACAGCTAAACCAGTAAAACTGAATACTTCAAATAATATTCAATACTTGATAACTACTTCACCAATATACTCATGCATGTGTTGTATCAGTAATACCATAATCATTAGCTTTGCATGCATATTCATCTAAACAAAGACTGCTTAATCATCACATGAAAAATGCACAATTCATAACACACAGATTTTTCACGTGGAAACCCAAATGGGAAAAACCACGGTGGGGATGAATACCCACAAGCTTGTTTTTGAACTCTTTTGAAGCTCACTCTGTTAGGAGCCTAGTCTGGTTAAAGAATTTACAATAAGGTTCTATTAGGAACCGATCCTGTTAAAGATCACTCGGTTAAGGGATGGCTATATACCTTGTTAAAGGTTGAAACCTTGTTAAAGGTTACCTTGCTAGAGGATTTGAAGAACTCAATGATCTTGAGTCACCTGGTTAGAGGATTTGCAATAAGCCTGTTAAAGCTACCTGGCAAAGGGATTTTCCTATTGTTGAAATGGTTAGAAGACAACAAGTAAAGCTCTGATCTGATAACAACACTACATGCTAAGGCAGATCCTTTTCAGCTCCTCTACTCTGCAATCACACTCTGGAGTTTTCCACTCACTGGTTTGGCAAGTATCTCATCACTTGGATACAAACACAACATATGCCAACACTTCCAATATCAAAACTCATCGACCTTATAGACAACAATTAGATCGGTAGCATAAACCCTAAACCCTAAACATTTTAGGTTTACAATTACAAGCAATCCAATCCCGATCGTTCAAACACTTTGCATAGAATAAAACAATCTCAAACAGATCACAAGTCATTATGCACCATCCATTTTTCACCGCATATGGAAATCAGTAACCCATCACGCTCTCTTCACATACCACTAAGAAGAATGTTCATTCCCGAGGTAGACATTTAATGCAATTGATCTTCACATGCAAGATCCTCAAGGAAATCCTTCACGTGCACAAAAATGACGTGGCATCTCGATCTCATCCTTATTTCTTAGCTAATTCATCATAGAATGTCACCGGTTGCATCGCACAAGCTAGATTGCCAAACCAGAAACCCTAGAGCTGAGACTACCAACCGGTAGTCACACTTAGTGAAACCCTGACACCAGTCCACTTCATCCCTTCATACCGGTTCTCCTACTTAAACATCAATAACAACTTCTTCCAATCTTCATACCGGTTCACCTACACTTATTGACATCAATGACAACATACATTATCATCATACCAGTTCATCATATGCCAACAGAAAGCACAATGTCCAACCTCTCCACACTTGAAATAGGTTCCCTGGAATGGTCCTCAGTCAAATCTTCTTTCACTCCTCTAGTATCCATCATGACAATGGCAGTCTTCATCTTCCCTCTAATTGCAATGAGAATCTTCCTTGCATCTTCTCTCCTCATTTTGATAAGGGCTCCACCCTCCATTTCATTCAGTGTATGGCCTCATATCATTGCGATGTGACCAATCGTTTAGAATCCTCTGATTCCTATTTCTCAACATTCACTCTACTCTCTTAGCTAGCTTTTCCTCTACCTTTAGCACAAGCTAACAAGCTTCCTCCATGGTGGTCATGTGGACTAGGATGGATGTTGGTTCTGAGACCATTAATGTACTATGCCAATTTCTTCTTTCTAGCTTCACTATGTCCAATCCTTATGATTATTTATGGAACTCCTCAATGTACTCCTTCACTGTCTTATCTCTTTGCTGCAAGTTTTGAAGTTTCTTTGTTATCTCCAACTCATAATTATCAAGTAAGAATCGACTCTTCAGTTTCACAACCACCTTTTCCCATTTTGTGATCCTCTCCTTCCCTCTTCAATTTCTATCCAATTGTATCTCCTTCCACGAGATATTCACATGCCCATTCACTTTGGTTTTTGCAAATATGAGTCACTCCAATTCTTCAATCTCTTCATACTCAAAGTACTCTTCTATCTCATTTTTTTAGTTTATTAGTTCCTCTTGGTTCAAACTTCCAACATAGCTAAGGATCGCTATCCCTCACGTCTTCCCAATCTTTTCAATAGACTTCATCATCTTTATTTGGTCTTTAATTCCTCTTCCTCTTGACTTTTCTTATTCCACTCCTAGATCCTTGGCTCCTCATCATCACTCTCCTCCTACAATCTAGGATTTATGCCCTTTATTTTATTCTCCTCTATGGCATACAACTGGTTCTTCATTTCTCTCATCATGTCCATCATCTCCTCTACCCTTAGGGTGACATTGGCCATCACTAGCATTCTCCTTAGTGACATATTTCCTTTGGATGAGGTGTGACTGCCTCAAGTCAGCTATCTGACTCATGGTTGCAAATACCTCAATTCAATGCTTGACTAAAAATACCTATAGCTACCTCAAGTTGGTTATTTGTCCATAGTAGGGTCTTCCAAAACACATACTCTAAAAGGATTCATCTTTCTCTAATGCCACTTTATGGAGTCAAGGATGGAAGGTCGAGAATGGATTGTCCATCCTAGCAATAAAATTTGACAAAAAAAAAACACAAAAGAGAAACATGCAACTTTATTGATCATAACAAAGTACCTACATGCCCACATGCCCACATGCCCCCCAAATATAAAATACATTAGGCCCCATTGGCCCCACCTGTAGGCACATAGGCCACCATAAATTTATTACAAATGAAAAGAAAAAAAAAGTCTTATGAATCCTAATTTCCTAACTCGTAACTCCCTAACTATGAAAGCTTCTTTCTTGTGAATTTAGAAAGTGATTATATATTGGCTCTATCCGTGAATGCAATCCACATTGGCCTTAGCTAGGTCCCAAGTCCTATTTTTTAGTGAAACATGTAGGATGAATTGTGGAAGGTGAAAAAGTCACAAAAATTGATGTGGATGGGTGCAGATCAATCTAGGGGTTGTCTTGCCTCACATGTAGGATCCATAAGGTTTAGAAGAGTTCTACACAACAATCAACATAAATGTAGGGGTCTTCATAAGATGAAGAGGAACACCCCCCTATCCCCTATAGGCATTTTTATGAACATTGTGCCATAAATTTTGGCATTGTTGTAAATTTTTGTCCTATGCGAAACAAAAACTTAATTAAATCATTAGAGGACTGCTGAATGATGTACAATATTATAATGATTAAATTTGCAAGGATTCTTAGCCAATTATATCCTTTGTTGCATCATTGAAATCAACTATCAAATAGAAGAGTTATCTGAGTCATATGTATCAAAATCCTTTGTAAAGATTTTTTGTCAAGATAAACCACATAAGTCATCTTTGAGAGAGAGTTCACACTACTCTTTCAAATTGGCAAGATTCAAAATGTAGAAGAGGTGTATTATCCCTATTGTTCATTGGCCTTTTCCAATTCCAAATCTAAGCATAAATGTCTTCCTTATGAAATAAACCTAATTAGTTTATCCTAATCTTGATAAGAACCTTAGGGTTAGAAATTAACATGAAAAGAAAAACACCAACTCTATTAAAAAATAGTATCTCCATGAATTTGATATCTATGATATATTACAATATGTTAATTTAGATACAAATGGAAGATAATAAACTTACAATGGAAATGATCCATCTAAAAAATTCCTTGCTCAATATGTAATAAACCTTTTACAATCAACATTATTAACTTCTTGATCGTACGATAATAAACCATATACAATTATCAGGTAAAATATTCCTATTTAATTAAACAACCCACTAGAAAAAATATATAAAAATAGACAAGTCGAACAATCTCAGTTTAAAAATTAGAGATGACCGTTGGGCCCAAACGCATACATCTCCAGATTTAAAAAATAAATAAAAAAATAATATGACCTGTGAAGCATGTATATATGTCACGATTACCATCATTGAAATTCTTTACTCGCGAAACTCAGCGAATCATTTATTGTGAAATTACTTACAAGTGCTGTTAAACATCTTCTCTGGCAGAATATCGGCTTCTTTCATCATCTCTGGCAGAATATTGGCTTATTTCTTAGTTGTAGATCGTTCGTCTGTATTTTTCTGTTTTTTTTTTCTTTTTTCGTTGTGGGTCTGTTTTGTTTTGCAGGATAGGAGGGCTATGAAATCCCCAAAGAAGGCTTTTAGGAGGACTGAGGAAAGGCAGAGACATCCCATGCAAGAAAATTCTAATGTAGGAAGTCATCTGATCAGGCGCAATGTAAGTATATATGTATTTTATGAGAGATGTCAATGATTTTTGGGCGCAGAAGGGAGACTAATGGCTGTGGTGATTGCAGAGTGATAGATTTATTCCCGATAGAGCTTCCATGGATTTGGATGTGGCTCGGGTGTCCCTGAATGATGAGGAAAAAGATTACAGTAGTTGCCCTGTTAGTCCTTGTGCCTCTAGAGAAGCTTACAGGAAACATCTCTCTGCAACAATGTTTCCCAAATCGAGGATTCTTGCTTTTCAAAACAAACCCCCTCCAGCACAAGAAGCCATTAACAATAGTACTCTTTACTCGTCTGCTCCTCCTCCTCCTTTTCAGCCCAAGTCCAGAACACATCGATACATTCCGCAGGTGAGAGATATTGGACCTTACCATTGTAGAGAACGAGTGAAAATTTACAATTTACAGTCATGGTTATATTCGCTTTCCTTATAAAGAAAATTATGTTTTAGTTTGCTGCTATAAGTAATTCTTGATTTTCCTGTTGAAATTTGTGACTGTAATGGTGATTTGTACAGTTGGGCGAGATTTCTTATTTCTTATTTCCTTCTTCTTTTTTCTTATTTGCTAAACCTTTCTTTATTAGCTAGTCCATGTCTGGACTCTGTTTTGTGCAAGGAAGTCAAGTCTCAATACCGTGGTTTTTAATCTTCTCTTAAAGGGTTTCTGATAAGATTTATGTTGTTATTACATTCACAGTGCCCGGAGAAGACTCTGGATGCTCCAGAGATTGTGGATGATTACTACTTGAATCTCATGGACTGGGGTGAAAAAAACATATTAGCCATAGCGCTTGGGGATACCGTGTACCTGTGGGATGCCTCCACGGGCCTTATTTCAGAGCTGGTGAGCATGACTGAGGAGGAGGGCCCTGTAACCAGCGTTAACTGGGCCTGTGATGGGAGACACATTGCAGTGGGTCTGAATAACTGCAACGTGCAGATATGGGACACAGAGAGCAATCGGCAGCTGAGGACATTGAAAGGGCACGCTGGAAGAGTGGGATCCCTGGCATGGAACCAGGCCCAACATTCAATTCTCACATCAGGCGGTCTAGACGCCAAGATTTTGAACCACGATGTTCGGATCCGGGAGCACATTGTGAATGCATATAGAGGGCATGAACAGGAGGTGTGTGGGTTGAAGTGGTCGGAGTCTGGGCAACAACTAGCCAGTGGAGGAAATGACAATCTGCTGCACATTTGGGACCAGAGGAGGAGCATGGCCACTCACCGTTTGGATGCCCACCAAGCTGCAGTAAAGGCATTGGCCTGGTGCCCATTCCAGAGCAATCTGTTGGCATCTGGAGGAGGAACTGCAGATAGGTGTATTAAAATGTGGAATACTCACACAGGTTCCTGCCTTAATTCTGTGGATACTGGCTCTCAGGTGTGTGCCCTCTTGTGGAGTAAGCACCAGAGAGAATTGCTCAGTTCTCATGGCTATAGCCAAAATCAACTCACTTTGTGGAAGTATCCTTCAATGACCAAAATGATTGATCTTACTGCCCACACTTCTAGAGTACTCTATCTAGCACAGGTAACTATACATTTACTTAACCAGTTTGTCTTCCACAATCACTTCTGAATAAAAATCTATGCATTTTGGTTCATACTCGGAAGATTTCTTGATACTTTTATTTGTTGATACAGTGAGATGAATATTAATTGCAAACAGTTTCATCGAGAAGCTTTCCGACTCTATCTTTTTTGTTTGTTTATTGTTGAATTAGCTACTAAAAGTAACAAGCTCTATATTTCTCAGAGTCCAGATGGGTACACAGTGGCTTCTGCAGCAGGAGATGAAACCCTCAGATTTTGGCAAGTATTCGGAGCTCCAGACACCCCAAAGAGCACTAGAACCAGTACAGCTATTGCCGGGGGGACTTTTAAAAAGTATCTTACTCACATTCGTTGAAGAAAATAGGAGACTAACACATCCTCAAGGGTCTCAGGTGCGCACCAATTTGTATATTTTGTTATTTTTTTGTCCATATTGTTTTCTCTTCTAACAATCTTTAGTGTAGCTCCTCTTTTAAGGCATTGACTGTCAATATCTATTGATGTCTGCCACAATATTACATTTCCTGGCATTTATAAACGCCGCCAGTTTAGTGGCAATTGGTTAGCTCAACAGCATTCTGCAGATGGTTATCAGGTTGTTTGTATTTTGTAAAAATTGAAGTATGATATCAAGCAGTGAATGATCCAACTGTAAGAATTCTTGTTTGTATTTTGTAAAAATTGAAGTATGCATTTTGTTATTTTTTTGTTAGTGTAGCTCCTCTTTTAAGGCATTGACTGCCAATATCTATTGATGCCTGCCACAATAATACTTTTCCTGGCGTTTATAAACGCCGCCAGTTTAGTGGCAATTGGTTAGCTCAACAGTATTCTGCAGATGGTTATCAGGTTGTTTGTATCTTGTAAAAATTGAAGTATGATATCAAGCAGTGAATTATCCAACTGTAAGAATTCTTGTTTGTATTTTGTAAAAATTGAAGATGATATCAAGCAGTGAATGATCCAACTGTAAGAATTATTCCAGGTTTCTAAGAAGGGCTGCTCTACAGTTATTGTTATATTTTTGACTTAATGTGCAGGACACGGAAAGAAACAAATGTTCTTTTTCTATGCAAATAGTGGGCAATGTATATTCAACCTATTTTAGGATATATATAACAATTAATATAACAGGTCTACATGAATGCAAACTGACACCTATCTTGAATGAATGAATGAATGATTTTACTAATGTTCACAAGATCGATCGGTCTATGGGACACGGAAATCACAGCCTAAGATAACTTCATAATCTTTTCCATGTCAGATCTCCTGCTATGAATCTTGACCAGAAAACTAGCAGTATGATTGATCTTTTCCTCGCCAAATAAATGATGCATGTTGTCACTTTTCAAGATGAACTTGTACTGAGCACAAATATCATCATAAGCCGTGCACTCAACTGAGAAAGTGCCATTCGGTCTCAATTGCACCCATCTCGCAAAACAAGCAAGTTCTCTCTTCCCATAGCTCTTTGGGCCTTTTCCACCTACCCGTTACACATTTGAGATGATGCGAACCTATCCTCAATTGAGCCACTAACAGCCTTGCCTTGCCTTTAATAACTGCTCCAAAGTATGCTTTCTCCCCATGATCCTATTGTGACCATTTCACACATCGCCCCATCAAAATGGGGACCCCCTTTTTTTTTTGAGTCCTAGCTGCTTAGTCTAGTCTCTCTCTCCTTTTGTAGAATGAAATGAGTAAGTTTGTAGGGTTTGGGTCCAGCTAAAGGTCTAAAGAAGTTGCTAGTAGCGACAATCCAAGAGTTCAAGGTTGTAAGTAGACTACATTGTTTTAGCTATCTTTAGTCGAAGTTGTTTCCAAGAGTTTTCATCTCAAAAGCTTGAAGGGAGAGAATGAATCAAGGTGATATGCAAATGAGCAGTTTTAAGACGTCAAATCACCTTAGTCTCCAAGCATCACACTTCATGTTGAGTAATAGATGAGCAAATTTTTCTGTTGAGTACATTGTTTGAGAATAGGTGTAAGTATGAGTTTGAGCGTTTGAATGAATTATTTCAAGGAGTGAATTCTTGTGCAATGTAATGGTCGATAAGCTCATTTGTAATCCGCCTCATCTCGAAGTCTTCCCTAGTTTTTTTTTAACTTCATGACTTGACAACTTGAAGAGAACTCATGAGTTAGAGATTTGGAGCGAATTTCATGTTTGAAAGGTTTGGAGCGAACTTCATGAATGAGGATATTGGAGCGAATTTGACTATTCAAGCATTCATGAACGAGGTTGGTAATAAAGGAATGAAGTGAAGGATTTGATAACACTTACTTCGTGATCAAACACTCAGGAGCGAACTTCACGAGTTGCACTTTTGGAGCGAATTTCCTACTTCATGAGTTGTACTTTTGGAGCGAAATTCATACTTCATGAGTTAAGATATTGGAGCGAGTTTCACCTTCAAAGCTTCATGAGTGAAATGAAAGATAAAGAGATGAAGGAAATTTGGAACTACTTACATCATGTTCAAGCATTCACAAGCGATATTTTTCTATTGAGTACATTGTTTGAGAATAGGTGTAAGTATGAGTTTGAGCGTTTGAATGAATTATTTCAAGGAGTGAATTCTTGTGCAATGTAATGGTCAATAAGCTCATTTGTAATCCGCCTCATCTCGAAGTGACAACTTGAAGCGAACTTCATGAGTTAGAGATTTGGAGCGAATTTCATGTTTGAAAGGTATGGAGCGAACTTCATGAATGAGGATATTGGAGTGAATTTCACTATTCAAGCATTCATGAACGAGGTTGGTAATAAAGGAATGAAGTGAAGGATTTGAGAACACTTACTTCGTGATCAAACACTTAGGAGTGAACTTCATGAGTTGCACTTTTGGAGCGAATTTCCTAATTCATGAGTTGTACTTTTGGAGCGAAATTCATACTTCACGAGTTAAGATATTGGAATGAGTTTCACCTTCAAAGCTTCATGAGCGAAATGAAAGATAAAGAGATGAAGGAAATTTGGAACTACTTACATCATGTTCAAGCATTCACAAGCGAACTTCATGACTTGACATCTTGGAGCGAACTTCATGAGTTGAGCTTTTGGAACGATTGAAGTAAGACTTCATGTGCACACCACTTAGAGCGAATTTCAAACACACTTCATGAGTTGATGATCTCAAGCGAACTACATGAATTGACGAGTTGGAGGCGACTTTCAAGTTGGAGACATATGAAGCGAACTTCATACTTCATGAATCAAGAAAGTGGAGTGAATTTCATGCAAAGCTGAACTTCATGAGCTAACAATTTGGAGCGAAATTCATGATCAAAGGTCGAGGAGCGAACTCAAGTATGAATGCACTTCATGAATTTGTATATTAAAGCGAACTTCATGATCAAAGGTAGAGGAGCGAACTCAAGTATGAATGCACTTCATGAATTTGTATATTAAAGCGAACTTCATGAGTTGGTGATTAGGAGTGAATTTCACATAAAATGCACTTCATGAGTTGACAAAATGGAGCGAAGTTCATATGATGTATTAAAATTAGCTAAACATGATTTTAGTGCCCAAAATAAAATTTGAAATTAATCAAGAGATGTAGGTCGGCCAAAGGTAATTTGTTATTTTGTTTTAATTTAGCCAAGTCGGCCTCCATAGGAAAATACATTAATTTCACCTTGATCGCCTATAAGAGAGGGTTTGAAATATTCATTTCAACATCAAATCAAATGAATTATTCCTTCTCTCTTGAGTGAATTTCATCAGCAGCCAGCAATCTGTAGCGAATTTTATCAACAGTCAGCGAATCTAGCAGTAAGAAGGCAAATTTACCACAAAAGAGCAGCAACAGCATCATCCGTTCAAGGTCAAATTTAGGCAGATTGGAGGGCGAATTTCATCCTCCAGCAGCAAAGGAATAAGGATACAACAAACTCTTGAGCATTAGCAGTCGCTTCATTAATTAGATTTTTAAGTTTAAGTTCTGAATTATTTAGGCTAATGTAAAATCAGGAGCAGGTCTGATTTGGGATTGATAGTCATTTTGTTAAAGTAAATTAGACCTTCTTAATGCATATAATGAATAGATCAGTCTTATTTACCAATCGATTTCACATTTAAAGTGAAAAACTCGTTTCATAGTTAAGTAAATAGGCTTCTTGCATCAGCACTACTTTAGCTTGCACATCTCTCATAGGTAAAAGATGGCGGCTCCTAAGCCAAACAAGACTCTTTCCCACCAAGCGCTCATCAAGGAAGATTTGAAGGGGAGTGCATTTGAAAGCAGGATCACGTCGAATTGGACCAAAGTAGGAGACACTAATCTCAAGAAATTTTACACCAAGAAGTTTCACCACCCATCATACATCAATGAACCTACAGCTATTGCCAAGAAGATGATCGAAAGTGGATTCATAAATGCAGCCGGCTTCCCTCCGTGCAATGCTACGAGCTCATTGTAGAATGTGATCAACACTATGACTCTGACTCAAGGAGAATTGTGGCAAAGGATGGGACAGTGCCCGCATATCTCTTGGAGACAGCAATCAGCGAGATATTCCATCTACCCGAGCCCAAGGACATGATCTACATAAGCTTGGAAGGAGGTAAATCAGCCTACGATGATGATCCAAATGCTTGTGCGAAGATCATCGACAAATTTTGGTTGAAGAAGAGTAGTGGAGGAAGAAGCAGATGGCCCGATAGACTCCATAGGATAGACTTCAATGATGAATACAGAGACTTCATCACCTTACTTCATCGATTGGTTGGTGCACCTAAGGCTTCATACTTTGAGGATTGGATGTTCTACTTCATTGAGACTGTTACCCATGACAAGAAGGCAATCAATTCGGCAAGACTCATCAGCAACAACATTGATAAACAGTTAAGGAGGCTAATGCACACCAGAACATTCTATATTATTCCATTGCGAGAAATTTTGAGTATCTGGGACTCGTGTACACGAGCATAGTTGGAAGGAGACCTGGACAGATTAAGGTATATGATTGTTATCCATAGCTTAAACATCCACCAAAACAACACTACAGGAGGGTGAATAATGCATTCACTATGCATATCACGAGGCAGTTTCGAGGTGGATCACAATAGAGACAATCTCTAGAAGCGCAGGCATTGGTAGACCAATGTGGTGCGTGGTTCATCTAGTTACTGAAGTTCATATACATCAAAGTTGAAGGATCTCCTCTTCCTCCCTACATGTTACTGCGGAACCCAACGAATAGAGTGGTGCTACTCGAGGTGGCGAGTCAATTATTGGCATACATCAAGGCATATAGACACAAGCATGGAGCCAATATTTCTTTTCCTATCACGCTTGGAGATTCCATTGAATCATGCCCATCCATTCATGCAACAGAAGATGCCGAGCAAGAATTAGCACCACATTCACTCAAGCCATTCACAACCATAGATTGTTTCGATCCATATGGTAATGTGAAAGAAGTCCTAGGAAGAAAGAATGGACACCGTTGGCATCTTGAAGATTATTGGATGAACGTTCAAAATGATGTGGAGATTAAAAAGATGTATTCCAGACTACCTCTCGATTTCATCAGGGAAGGCAAGTTGTTTCATGTAGCTGATGAAGTTCAAGACAGTGGTAAGTATCTCCAAGGAGCCTACGCCAAAGAAGATAAAGAGATCAAATTCAAATGGGAAGACATAGAAATTGATGACTTGAAAGAATTAATGAAGCCAGTCTTGGAGTACATTCGCATATGGATAGATGTACAACACCAGAAGTTGAAAAAGCAGAATATACAATCAACATTCCACTTAGAAGAAAGGGCAAATGATGAAGTTGAAGCTAGTGCAAGTGGGAGCGCACCTCAATCATCTCAGTCAAGAGGATCAAAGAGAAAGGAAGATCATGGTGAAAAGGAACCCTCAAAGAATAAGCATAAATCAAGTGCAAGTCATCCTTCCTCCAGACAAGAAGAAAAAAGGATGGAAAAGGAGTTGAGTCAAGGAGCCAATGAATCAGTAGAGTCTACAGTTCACAATGATAAAGGCAAAGAAAAAGCATCTCAAGAATAAGAAGATCTCACTCATCTCAATCAAGAGATCGAAGAAGGCGGAGACGATAACAATGAAACTAGTTCACGACCTAGAGATGAACAAATGTGCGAAGGAGCACAAATTCAAGAAGGAAGATTTTCTATTCTGGAGTTGTTAAAAGAAAGATTAGCTCAAGAGGTGATAGTGGTTGAAGAAGAACAAACATATGATATAGCAAGCCTTCTAAGCCAAACTTGAGAAGGCATTGAGAAGAGGTATCAGAGCCCATGTTGCAAACACTGGGATCTCTGGTTTCGTTGTGCCCTTATTTGTTGTGAGGTGTATCGACCTTATGTGCATGCTTGTCCTCCCTTGTGTATGTGAGTAATTGAGCAGACCTTAACTTGTGTGTAACACGTGTGTTCACGCCTTGTTTTCACCTCCTTGATGTTGGTGTTTTTGAGTGATTATATGTGCTTTTTGTGCTTATTGATGTCTTCGTCTACGATTACTCATATTCTGAAAGAGAATCGTATGTACCTTCCTTATTGAGTCTTGTACTCTTTAGACTAATCCATTTGGGTTGGTCAGTGCTTGTCTTGAATCTGAAAGTGCGAATCGTGCTTGTTTAAGATTATGATCTAGCTTAGTGTTGTCCACTTGAAGGACTAGTATGGTAAATATTGAATGCTTATCTTGTAGCAAATTGAATGAGTATGACCACTCCTCTCTCTCTCCTCCTAGAAATTAAAATGTTTGGGATGTGTGTAATTATCTCTGATTTGAGTTTTTTGTATTTTGCGAGAGAAAGGTTGTGACTTCTTGAACCCTTGTGTGAGCCTTAGGATGCTTATGTTTTTAGATTATTAAAGGGTTATGGGTTTAAAAGTTTATTTTGGTAATTGGGAGAAAACTGTATGTTTACATTAAAGAATTCTCCATGTGTTTTGTAGGAGTAACATAATTAAATTCTATCTTAGTAAGGTGCATTAATATGCAAATAGTTGAATTATGTGAAACTGCTTGGTTTGTAGAAGAAGTATTAAAGGGAGCATGTTATTGTAGCTTCGAGAGAGTATTAATGTGTTCCCCGAAAGATTGTTTTATGTATTTCATTAAACTAATTGATTGAGGATCTATTTTAGTAATGCTCCATTGAACTTGCTTTTGGGTATATGTAATCACCTTATTATGTTTTGAATGTGCAAATGAAAAGCTTGTTTGATGTGCATGCATTAATATGTTTTATTTGGGTGATAACTCCTCGCTTACCTTTTGATCATAATGTGATTTTCTATAATAGGTTGCAAATTATGACATGTGTCTATATTGTATTAAGAATAAGTGAGTGTTTTCAAGAGGTCTGGTATTATCGAAAAGATTGCCTGTTTTGATCTTTGTGTTTTTTTTTTAAAACTAGAACATTTCGTTGCAACCATAATAATTGGAAATGTCATGTTAGGCTGTTTGGCATCCTTCTAAAACGGTAGCAAAATGAAAACAGTGCAATTGAAATGATAGGCTTATAGTGAGAAATTTTATAATGTAGTGTGATCTGTTGATCTTGCGTTTTTGTAGGAAACAGTTTGATTATCAAACTCTCTTTCCCTTCTCTTTGCCTAGATTATAAATTTTTTTAGAAATGATGTTAAAGGATGCATTAATTTAAATAGAATGTTTATAAAACATGTGAAATTGTACTATTGCATTTTGGCTTCATATTGAAAGATGAAAGTCCTCTTTGGGAAAAGAATTTGCATAGCTAGTAATTTAGTTACGAATGCTTAGTGAGATTCGAGAAAGATATAGGAATGATGTTATTTCCTTATGTAATTGTGAACTGTTAATAATTTCAGTACATGTTTCTAGAATAAGCTTGATTCAGTTATTCATGTGGGGAGCATAATTAAAATCTTCCTTGAATAGATGTCAACGTACGGAAAAGTACTCCCCGTAAATGTGACTAAACCAGTACTGGTGTATTCGTGTGTATTGTAAGAAACCAGTACTTATTATATGTGCCCATGGATTGGTGAAGTAATCAACCATGGAGGATATGTTGCTTATGAGTATGGGAAACCATACTGTTTATGTGATGTTGCTTATTTGTTTCCCTACTGAGTACCAAACCTCGGGTTGTGGGTAACTCAGTATGTTAAGGGGTAGTATTCGAAGTAACCGTTCCTTGAATAGTATGGATTGGCATACGAGTAATGTTGGCGCGAAGCGACTTTAGCTTCTCTACTTCGAGGAATGATATAGTTGTACTATTAAACTGTATCAAAGGTGTACTCAATACTTTCCCTTTTGATGAATCTATTTATAGGTTTATATGTGACAGCCTATTCCTCTCCTTTATTTGAGCATATTGATGGTGATTCTTGTGTATAGTGATGGTGTAATTTGGAGGATCCTTTGCCTTGTCTTCATGAAAGGTAGGTTTATCCACATGAGCTGCCAGTTAGTACGTGTTGGTGGGCATGTGGGTGGACCCTAGTCATGTATACCTCTGGCTACGACGAGTATCCTTCTAGATACGCCGCTATGCGGGACGTGACCTGCGCGTGCTTGTTTCCTCTAGGTACACTACCATGCGGGATTTCTCCGCTTGGGGTATTGCCATGCCACGTGACGACGTGATGTGGGGTGATGTCGAGGTGCACACCACCATGCCATGTGGGTAGTGTGACTATGTCGCACCACATGATGAGCTACTGCAATAGCTAGTCAGTTGTTCCTTCCTTCCTCGTTGGTGGCTAGACGCTAGTCACATAGTGGTGTTATGTGCAGTTGTGATATTCTTATTATTTCTTTGGGGATCAGCAATTTATTTTACTTTGACTTTGAAGGTTTAGCCATGAGCTTGTGATCTTTTGCACTTTTGATTTGGTGTTGCAATTCCGGATTATTTTCTTGCCTTACTGTTGGAATTGATGATTTATTATCTTTATTCATCTGTACTTTTGTGGCTAAACTGGTTTATCCTTATTGTTTTCGTATGCTGGTCTTGTGTTGAAATGTGAAATTCCTCTCCAAAGACGTATGATACGGACTTGGTAGAGTGTGTACGAGGAAGTGGACGTAAGGAACCTTGAGGATGGGGGTATGTGAGGCTATGATGCAGCTAGGATCCACTACCTACCTATGTGTGGTGACTATCTCTTGGAGGCTAACCACCTTGCTCAACAAGGGATATTCACAAAGGTCTTGTATGGAAGGTAGCACCGCTATGGTGTGCCTAGCACCATCGAGCCTTGAGTGAGATATTGGATATTTATGATCATATTGTTGTTCTGAGATCAGGCATAGAGATGCTGATCGTACATGTTATCTTTGACCGAGCATTAGACATGCTCACATATGGCCTTTGAGTTGTGCATTCCAGTTATGTGGATGGTTATTATGTGTATCATGGAGTAAATTGTGTTAACTTGTCACTATGTTATGGGACATAGTCTTTGGAAAGGTTTTCTTATGCCTGGCAAGTGTAAACAATTGAGTTATTTGCGTTGCTCTTATTTCATGAAAGTTAATTTGGTTGTAGAAATTGATATTTGAAGCTAGTTCTATGTGATAAAGTTTTATGAAAAAGATGGATTGGTAAAAGAAATTGATCATGATGACATGTTTTCTTGTCATTTTTGGTAGATGATTATGGTAATTGTTGTTTACCTCTTTGTAATGCTTTAATTTGGTGTAATGAAAGAGAGAAGATTCTTATTTCTCTACTATGATTGTGGATAATTCCTAGAACGTTATAAGAAATGTATGTATTTAGATGTATCTTGCCAATGGGTAATGGCATTCGTAAAGGATTTTGCAATAATATTTCATTTATTTATGGAAAGATTCCTACGTGCAATTTAATATTTGTTGAATGAGTTTCAGGGCTTATGCATGCGATATGTTCTCCATCTAGCCTTACGACTTCCAGGAGTAAGTCGGAACCTAGGGGGGAAGAATGTAGTACCCCTGCCCTAATCAATTTCCAATCTCGGTTTAATCTTGGTTAGTTTATCATAATATAATGATTATAGTCAGATGTGTTGATTTAGTGCATATCCGTTAATGTGGTTTTCGCATCAGTTGTATGCAAGTTGTTTAGTGTTCCTATTTCATGGTATTAATATCGGGCTAACGCTTTCATTAAGTTTATATATGTATGCATGTATGACTCTTGGTTGCAGGAGATTTCAAGTACAACATCGCATGAGTGCAAGGTTTGAGTGTACCTCTTTAATCCTTAGAGTTGGATTAGGTGGTCGTAAGACCCTAGTTGACCATAGTCGTGCTCAAGTGAGCATCGTCAGTCATCGTCGGTATTCCCTTTTTGTTTGGGTTTGCGAGTCATCTGTCTGGTTGACCTTCTTGGTTTGTGTGTTTGGTGTGTATGGTTAAATTGAGTAATTTAGTCCCTAGTATTTAATTTGATTAAATATGTGTTCGTGCATTAAAGATTAATAGACTAAATTAAACAGGGTTTCATTATGCGATTATCGTTAATATTGAATTGCTCGTGTCAGTTTAGGAGCAAGTTAAATTACATGGTTGATTTTAAATATTAAATGCATTTTGTATATGCTGTTGAAAAAGAAAGTTTTGTATTTAATTGCAATAGAATTAATTGTATTCTGTTGGCTTTTTAAATTAGAAAGGTTAATTTCAGTTAATTGAAGAAATCAATTTTAGATTGAAAAACAAGTAAATATATTGATATAGTTGGAAAATAAAGATTTTTGTGATTTATTTTAAATAAAAATTTTAAATCCAAAAATGAGATTTTTGGTCAAACTTTTCCTTATAACCTAGACTTTTGGAAAATATTGAGGATTGAATTTTTTGGAAAAAAAAAAAAAATTTGGAAAAATATTTTAGGATGATTTTGGGGAAGAATTTGGGGAATTTCTGGTGGAAGGATTTTGGGTATTTTTGCAGGTGGAACTCATCTTCAACACCTCCAGGATAGCATTCAAGGTTGGTATTTTGGTTAATCCTTTGTTCTTTTTTGTTGAATTTGCTTGAATTTAAAGGAGCTTCCTGTGTGTGTAGCTGCCCTTCTTTCTTTAAGAAAACCCCTTCATTTTGGAAATGAATTGAACAATTAATTTTGCATTGAATCCTTTGTTTCATGGATGCAAATCCATTTCTTCATTTTGAAAAAGAAATGATGGGTTAAATTTAAAGTGCTGTGTGTAAATAGGATTTGTAAGAAATCCAAAATTCCTCCAATGAATCCTGCAATTTGGTTTATAGATTGTTAAATTAGTTGTGGGAATGAAAATGTTTTGTTTTAAATTGATTAAATTCATTTTCTGTTTTGTCTCAGAAAATTTCTGAGTATATTTCATTTGGGGTTTGGTTTGAGATTTTTTTTGTTAAAAAAAAATGTTTATTTATGCCTGAGGGATTTGAAATGAAAATTATTTCCCAGAAATTAACTGAGAATTTTTTGTGTCTGTTCATTCTGTGAGGGCAGAATTGTTTAAATTTATAAAAAAAAATTCAAAATTTAAATCAACCAAAAAAAAAAAAACATTTTTATTGTTTTACGTGAGGTGCGGGAACCAAGGCTCAACCCCAACCTCACGCTTGGGCTGCCAAAAGCCAAGGCTTTGGGGACATCCCTTCCCAAAGGAAAGGGGAACCACATGGGTTTCCCCTTACCCTTTTTAAAAGAAAAGAAAGTTTCTTTTTATTATTATTACTTGTAAATTAATGTATATTATTAATAATATTTTAATTTTTAATTACTAATTAATATATATATATATATATAGTAGTGAATTATAATTAATGAGTATTATTAATTATATATTAATTATCTTTATTAATTAATGTATATTTTTTTTAAATATATATTAATTGCGGTTGAATTATGAATTTATAAATTATGGTATATATAGTTAGAGATATATATACTAATTATTATTTTAGGTTTGTATATTTGTTTAAATATATGCAAGGAAATATTTTGGGTAATTTGAGAGATGTTTATCTATTTTTGGTTTCTTTAAATGTATATTTCCTTAATATGAAGAGAGTAACTTGGTTCTAGAAAAAAATGAATTTTGAGAAATTGTTTCCGACCCAGTGTGAGAATGATGTTTTATTTTGATGAATAAATATCATATTTTAATTGATTTATGTTTATTTATTTATATTCATGTGAATTTGGTTTGAAAACTCATGATGACGTATTTATGTAGTTTTATGATGTGAATGAACTTTACTGAGTTAGAAACCATGAACGACCTGTGCCTAGGCAAGGTAGACAAATTGCAATCAAACTTAGATCAATTAGAAAATTGGATCGATTTTAATGTTTAAATCAATATGGAAAAAGATTGTCTTTCTTTCGGTTATTGCCTATGCGAGTTTAATTTCTGTATTCGCTTTGGCTTCAGTAATGGCAAGCCTTGCTTTGTTTGATTGGACCCTGTCGTATGGTTGATTTGGGTACCTGTTTCTGTCCTCGGTCTCGAGTTGACTGTTATTTTGTTGTGGTGTTGTATTGGTCATATCCTTTATGTGGGTGTCGAATAATGATTCATGGTTGACCATAGTTGGTCAGGTCTTTGGTTAGAGTACCGTCAGTAAGTGTACCTCTTTTGAGTCGTGTTTGACCAAATGGTTGTTCCCTCCTTTTTGAATTCCGTTGGCTTGACCATGTGTGTCCTTGATGTCTGAGGTCGCTTGAGTATAGTCTAGTGTCGTATGGGAAAGTGGCTGCTGGGTAACCCATTGAAAGTGAGTTTAATAAGTGATAACCTAACAGTAGGTTAGAATGTTAATCTCTAAGTAAGATAATTGTGCCTCACACATGAGACGAGTGCTAACACAGACTCGACATGCTATGAGAAGGCCTGAAATGGCAAACCATCATCCTTGTCTTCACGAGAGGATGTGTGGGTCCGCATGAGGCTTGGATGGGCTGGAGGTTCGGATTAGGTTGCCAGGGTAACCCAGTGTATGGGGCCGGAACCTATGAAGACCTACCAGGGTAGCCATACCAGGTTGTGTGATGACACTTGTCCCTACGTTCGCTAGTGTGTTGTCATATTGTCCTGTTAGGAGCACGTTTGTGGGTCGTCCTATTGTCTATCCCCTTGTGAGTACCGAGTTGCATGTTAGACCTTGGGTGGTGATTACTCAGTTTTGTGGATGCTCTAATGGACCTTGGTATTAGCTTCGATTGTTGTTCAGCTGGATCCTTTCCTTTTCAAGGATCCTTTATGTATTTATTGACCGATGCGGTCGCTTGTATATTGTTTATGTTTCGCCTTGATGGCAGGATTGTAAATTATGAGAACCTCATGTATTCTTAACTTTATTAATTATCAGAGGGGTCTTGCAGTTGAGAAGACCCGGAGATGTAGCCCTTTAGGGGTGAACTCCGAGATCATCTTGGTGTTATGTGATGCTTTTATTCTTATATTTCATGTTTAGTGTTAGCATGCATGAATGCCATTTTGATCAAATGCATAAGTGGTTTAGATGAGATTTATCGTAGATGCATGTATGTAATCATCTTTTAAAATGCAATAAATTGGAATATGAAAGAATGTAACTTAGAGTAATGGAATCTATTCAGCTGTTGTTAAGGAAATTAAATATGCATGGAAAGATCTCATATGTTTATGATAAAATTCTAGTGTGTTAGAATATTAGATGCATGGCTTATATTTTAATGAAAAGCTTGAATGAAGATTATGAATAGATCTTAATGGATGAATCTTGTCTCGTGATTTATATATTTCCATCTTCTGAAAGAAATTATCCTTGTTTAAGAATTATCTCATTTTTAAGATAATCAGCTTATTGGATTAATTGAGAGTGTTAAGTTAAATGTGTAATTAAATAATCTCGTTTGGAAACTCTTTAGGTGTTAGTTGATCTCTTCCACTATGTAATCTGAATCTTTGATATCTCGTTGTATCTTAATGTTGTGTTTATCTTAAAAAAAAAATTATTGCACTCTATTCTTGTGTTATGGCTTAATCCCTTCGGGGTTTCCTGGCGGGGCATTACAAGAGGAAAGCTACGAAGATGTCAAAGCTGATTAGAGATGATTCGGGATCAAGAAAGTTGCAAGTAGCCACTCCAAGAGTTGAGGAGTACGAAGGAGAGATCACAGCTGATGAGTCTGACATGGAGACTATTGATTTGGGTCTACTCACCTCTGAGCAAGCTATAGGTGATGCAATTGATTCATTGAAAGTAGTCAATGACATGTTGAGAGCTGAAATAGAAAAGAATAGAAGATTGGAAATGGAAATAAATGCGTGGAGGGCTTATGTCCAGCAATTTCAACAACCATTGAGGCATCAGAGTCCAGCAGCCACACCACCTCCCTTGCTTCCTCTAGAATTAGTTGATCATATGGAGAAGATGAGGAACTCCGCACCATTGATGGATGCATGGATAGAGGATTCATATACTAGATTTAGCAAATTCATGAAGGAAATAATGAAGATACTCAAGATGGTCATAAAAGTCCTTGGGAGAACTAATGTTCTCATAGAAGCCTCCAAAGCATTTGCTCATGCTAGAGATATCATCATTCTAGTACTTCAAGTAATCAGGAAAACACCGAGGGAAGTCTTATCAAGAGAAAAGATAAGGAGAGAAGGAACAACACCTAACCATTTTACAATGGAGTAGCTTACTTCACATGAAGAAGATCATCTTTGAGGAGATTGGAAATGGGTGTAGTCAAGTTCAAGATGATATGCACTGAATCCATGATAAGATAGTAGAAGTAGCACATATTGTTTTGGAAAGAAAGATTGATCTCGGAATGATTATAGAAGCTAAGGAGTTGGAGGAAAAAATAAGAGCTATCTTCCATGGGACTGATGGAATGATCACCAAGGAACAGTTGAATAATATGCTCGAGTTCGTAGTCTTAGCAAGCAAAACTCAAGAACTCGAAGCTAAATGGGAGGATGTCATTGCCAAAGCTTTCAATGAGGTCATGCACATGGAGGAGCAATTGAATTCTCTACCTGAGATCTTGATACGGAGATAGATGATATGGTGACCTAATTCATCGAATATGCCAAGAAGGAACGTGACAAAGAGAGCCAGATTCTAGAAGATAGTTTGTTATGATCCCACTTAGCATTTCATTTTCCTATTGGAGGATGCTTCCTCGATTTTCATGTCAACACATGCTATTTTCTCATTGGTTGATTTTGTAGCAATGTTTATCTAGATAGGGTTTCATTTGTATCAAACCCTAATTAGGGTATAGGTGGCAAGATCTTGGCCCTTGATCTTCATTCGATCTCGGCCCTTCATTGTATTTGGGAGTTCTATATAAACTCTACTCATTTCATTTGTAAAGGTTAATAGAATAGGATAAGATTAAGAGCAATAGGAGAGAAATAGGCTAAGGTGATAGAATAGTGACAAGAGAAAGACTTGAAGAATTGTTGTTGTTTGGCTATTGGATAAATAAAACATTGAAGTTATGGTGTTTTTATTCAATCCTTGAAGTCTATTGCGTGGTTCTTTATCTTCTCAAGTCAATCTTTGATGTTAGTTTAAGCATTAGATTAAATAATGGAATGTTGCACTTGATATATTGTGAAGCTCGTTATCCATACCACTAGCTTCTTGTTGATTGTAAGATAGCCTTGTGTGGTCAACTGGAACCTTTAAAGTTGTTTAAGTTCGATTATTGCTCAATCATCGATATGCATTCAACTAATGGTGTCTATGATTAGTAGTGATTTGAAAATCTCCAAACATCCTTAGAAGATTGCACTAGTTCTAGTGGAGTTGTTCATGTATGGCGATACTATGACTAGTTGAGTTTCACTTGTGTCATTCTTCATCCATTCATTTTTAGGATAGCTTAGAACCTCTTTAAACCTCTATCTTTTGCCATTTTCTTTGGATAATCATTCAGTAGTATTAGGAAGAAACTTCATTGCATATCATTCGCAATGTCCTGCATGAAACCTTTTGTAACCACAAATGCCCCTTGATGAAATAACAATTACAACGACCAACGAAACTTATCCACACGTAGTGACCCTACATCCATGAACCTTGGGGTCTATCCATGAACCTTGGGGTCTTCTCGAATGATCCTTAAGCTAATCTTCAGCATCCTAGAGATTTTGTTCAAGAGAGGATAAGATACTTAAGGTATTTTATTTTGTGTTTGCGTGTGCCTAAAAATACATCAACAAAATTGGCGCTAGGAGGGGGGTTGCTTTGCTGAAGTAAAAGATTTATGGTAGATCACGATGCAAAATGGTATTGCCTGAAGAATATCTCATTTTAGGTGAACAACAAGATATCATCTCACAGTTGAACACTCTTTCTTGGAGAGACCAAAGAAGTCACGTTGAATTCCGACAAGAGTCGTAATTGATAAAGAAGAACATTTGGGAAATCTACTTTCAGTCATCATCATTTCTAGAGCAAGAAATACCAAGAATCTACCGGATTCCAATCAACAAAGAAGAAACTGAAGTTAGACCAAAGGTTGTTGTGTTGACTATGAATCACTATGGTGCTACCTACTCCTGCTAGAAGAGGCGAACCTGCTAGAGAAGGTGAATTCAGACAACCAAGCTTAGGAGACGAAAGAGATATTATAGCCAGTTTGAACAACCTTGCTTGGGAAGTGAAAACAAGTGCACCACAATACATTGGAGTAACTTTTGTGTTGGACAAAGAAGAAGAAATAGTGGATAGAATTGAAGCTCAAGTTGAGAGAGATTTGGTCACCCAAAGATTGCAAGATCGTGTTGCTCCCAAATAAGTCATTAAGAAACAAGCTTAAATCAAGGGATCGTCATTTTCAATGGTATTGCCACATAGAGGATTGGATGAAGTAGTACAAACTTGGAATTAGGCAACGTGCAAGAAGAAATCCTCTTAGGATTGAACGACCTAGCTTGGAGAGTCAGGAGAAGTGAAGGAGAGTACACAAGAATCCAAATTTTGCTAGACCGAGAAGAAGCAAAAGCTGAAAGAATTCGAAGAGTTGTCGCAAGAGCCCTTTTCAATCAACAAAATCCACTGTGAGTTTGAAAGGATAATCACTTCACGCTGGAGCGTATAGGTTCTTTCTCACCTGAGAAACACCAAAGGATATTGAGATCTATCCTAGGAGAAAAGGAGCTCACTGAATTGCAGTTCACTTCAAGATCAAAACACGCAAAGAAAGGAGAAGCATCAAGAGAAACTGTATTGAGAATACAAGATCTAACTAGTTCATCTAATCAAACCAATTCATCTCAAACTCCATCACTCCAGGAGCAAGTTCAAGTTGCAATTCAGACGAGTATTCAAGCAATCACACAATCAGTAAGTCAAGCAAGTTCTACTTTGACAAGTTCTCATTCTACGTCATCAAGCTGCCAATCAACATCGCGAGCAAGCTCTCAGTCGGCCACCCAATCAAGTTCACAAGGAGAAGGAAGTAAGATCTCCCAACAAGCACCTCGCCCTCCTCCTCTTCATGCGTTCAATGGAGCTACGTGGCTGGTCAACAATCCATCCCCACTGGAATTTGCAGTATATCATGAAATGTTGAAAAATCCGGAGAATTTCTGCCCTAAGTTCAATGCAAATGATTTCAATCGGACAACAGAAGATCACATCAAGATGTTTGAAGACCTCCTACACAATAGGCAAATTGAATATGGAGATGTAGCATGTAGACTTTTCCCGTACTCACTAGGAGAGGAGGCATACTTCTGGTTCATTCATCTACCTATAGGATCAATTAGAACATGGGATGCGATGAAAGATGCATTCATTGCAAAGTTTGGTATTCCAACCACTCCTGTTGAGTTGTATAGACAATTCGTGGAAATCAAAAGAAGAGAACATGAGCCTATCACCTCTTTTAATAACTGGTTTCATAGAGCTTACACGATGCTGCGATCTTCCTATCTCATCGTGGATGGAAGAGAAATTTACTATGGGGCCTTGGATCATTTGACTTCTATGTTCGTAAGAGCCTTCCTTGCACCAAATGATTTGAATGCAACATATACAAAGGCTATCAAAGTGAGCAAGAATATGGGGGAAAACATCACTGGACCATTGCTTCACATAGGACCTACCGTGACACCTAATCAAATGCAAGCTATAAATCAAGCCTTGATGCATCAAACTCCATTCCTAAATGCAATTCCGCAAGTAACATATCCTAGCATGCAACCATCTAACCAATTGGTACTTCACCTAGGAGTCACACTCTCTCAAGCTCCACCAGCACATCCAGTCTACCTGCAAAATGCATCAACATCCACAAGAACACAGGAAGAAAAGGATGAGATGAACGAACTAATTGAACAAGTCAAGAAGTTATCTACCAAAGTGACGTATTAAGAAATCAAAATAATCAGTTGCAAAACATGCAAAGGAGTAATCAAAATTATCAAGCAAACAATCAAAATTATCAATGAGGTAATAATCAAGGATTCAGGAGTAACAACCAAGGATATCAAAGAAGAACATGGAATACAACTCCTAACAATGGAAATGTAGTTTCACCGCTAGATAATCCACCTAGCTCGCAAAATCAAGAAAATCGTCCAACTGACAAAGTATTCTTAGCAGAAGCAGCATTGTCTAGTTGGTGTCGATTACATAATACAAATCAACACTCGGAGCTCCAATGCCCTCAATTCAAGATAGCTGCTGACATATTTCAACAGGAGATGTGCAACACAGTGGCACTTGAAAATCCTCCAACAACAAGCTATGAAATGGTTCCTACAGCGCGATATGAAATGGTTCCTACAACGCGATATGATCAAGCATTAGTTGTTGAAAGCTACAAGCCTGCTTTTGCATGCTTAGAGGATCAATATCCCAAAGCTCCAATGGTGCCACCAGGTTCTCCATTTCCACCTGCTTTTGCAAACGGACCCTTTGAAGACTCAAAATATGTCTTTCCTCCTCTCAACAACAGTGTCATAGTTGAAGGCATAAAAGTACATACACTGCAACAATCATTGGGAAATCAAGGAACAAAAGTATATCAGAGGAATCATAGAAATCAAGATCCATTGACAATGTCAATTCCTCTGAACAATGCCAACAATGTTCCAAGCTATCCACAAGATGCATCAGAATATAGACAAAGGAACATCCCTTCTCCTCCCAGGGACGAATTGAAGAAACTCAGCCTATGTGTGCTCGAGGAGTTCAAGAAGGTCAAAGTCAACCTATCATTATTTGAGTTGATGAAGTTACCTGAAATTAGGGAAACATTGGTCAACAACTTGAGTGATGCCACAACAACAAGGCCAAACAATCATAACACTTCCAACACTTCAAGGGGAACAACCAACATTCATCAAGCTAACATAAATGTGATTCAAGAAGAAGTGATTAAAGAACAACAACCAGACAATGACAAATGCATGGTCCAAATTTCATCCTTCTTGCCAAAGAAAGAAGATATGTTAGAAGGAAAGACGCTGCTTAAAAGAGACAATAAAAGGACCTCAAAGACCCTGATAGTAGAAGAAAAGCCCTCTTCGAGTGAGATTGTTCCAAGAAAAGAGACTACCATAAAAAGAGATCCAATCAAAGGAAAAACATCAAAGCAAGAAAATCATGTTGAAAGTGAGAGTTCAAAAGAACATAACAATGTCAACAGAAATGAATCAAGTGAACAAGAGCAGAAAGACAAATCTATAGTTCTATGTCAAGGGAAAGATGAGCCAGCTCCATTCCTACTTTCAATAGGAATTTTTGGGAAACTCCTACATAACTGTTTGTACGACTCATGAGCTTCAAGCAATGCAATGCCTTTAGCTATTTGCTAGAGGCTGGGAATAACTCCTACACCTACTACCAAGAAAGTAACTCAACTAGACAAGTAAGAAGTTCCAGTAGTAGGAGAACTCAATAATATCCACATGCAGTTGGCAGCGGACCCTAGAGTTCAACACTTCATTGATATTTCAGTTGTAGAGAACCCTGATACCTATGACATGCTTTTAAGTAGGGATTGGTCATGCAAATTGATTGGCTACGTTTCAACATATTTTTCTCACATGTGGCTACCATGGAGAGGAGTTCCTAACCAGATCAAGATTGATAGTACTCCCAGGTTGAAGCTGATGATAACAAAATACGGTGAGAACAATGAAATTCTATTCCTTGAGACAGATCTGGGAACCTACAAGCCTAAGGTTGAAGAAGTCCTAATGCTACAAGGTCATGATGAAGAAGATAATACACAAGAAATCGTGGAGTCAAATAAGGCTATTGTTGAAAGAGACCGTGATTCAGATAGCGAAGGAATGTTTGAGAATTTCAGAGGATTTGTCCACAAGAACAATCAACAAGGGATTGAGTTTGGAGGTTCGGCATGTATCCAAGATCTACTATTGCCAAATTGGTGTAGGATACATAACGCCTTTCATGTGTCCGAACTTTCATGTGCCATGTGCAAAATTGCTTTGGAGCAAGTTTACAAGAAGATTCTTGAATCTATAGTACTAGAAGAGATTGAAGTTCCAGAGATTAACAGTTCATCCGAAGAAGATACTTCATCCAATGCATCAGAAGAGAGCAACAAGGAAAATCAAATTCTACCAAAAGAAGAAAAGGAAGACGAAGATCAAAGCTTGGACTCTAAGATTTGATGGTTCAAAATCAAAGCAAGGATCAGGAGCCGACTTTGAGTTAATTAGTCCCTCAGGAGAAACATATTTGGCTGCCCACAAATTACAATTTCCTTGTACAAATAATGTTGCCGAATATGAATCATTGATTTAGGGGTTATTGCTAGCTATCAAAAAGAAAGCAAGGATCTTGCATGTGTTTGGAGACTCAAAAATTGTCATAAGGTAGAAAAAAAAACAATGTGTGTCATGACAAGAGGCTAACAAGATACCGCAATCGAGTGTGGGATCTCATTGAGAGCTTTGATGCTTTCAATATCAAATCACTATACAAACACAAGAATCAAGTAGCTAATTCTCTTGCTAAAGCTGCCAGCTCATTAGCCCCACTCGCCATGGAAGGATTGAAGAAATTCACGGTGGAGTTGACGCCAGTGCCTTCAGTTCCAGTAATGTCACAAATTTTCAAGTATTTGAAGACGACAAACATATATTGGACTTCTTGACCAACACAGATGTCTTCTTAACCCAAATTATTGATGAAGAAGATATAGAAGGTGCCGAGTTTGATCCAGAAGGCATCCTGAATTTGAAAACAAACACTATTCTAAAGGGTATGATAGAATTGGAAAGAGTTTTCAACCGAGATAAGTTGCAGGCAATCAAAAGTCATAATGTGGAAGGAAACGCATGTGAGACCATCAACTTGGGCAATGAAGACAAATCAAGAATGTATTCATAGGCAAAGCTTGCACACCGCAAGAAAAGGAGGGTATGGTATTTTGAAAAATATGAGATTTCCTTGATGTTATTGCATGGAGTTATGAAGATCTCAAGAAATATGACACTTCAATCATTACCCATACAATACCCTTGAAGTCAGGAAGCAAGCCATTCAGACAGCGGCAAAGACCTATCAATCCACTTTTGGAACCACTAATATACCAAGAAGTCAAGAAGTTGCTCTTAGCAAAAATCATTTTTCCAGTAAGACATTCGACGTGGGTCGCCAACTTGGTTCTTGTACGGAAGAAGAATGGAGAAATCAGATTATGCACGGACTTTAGGAATCTCAATAGAGCTTCAGAAAAGGATAACTACCCGTTACCTTCGTTGGATGAAGTATTGCAAATTGTCAACAGATCACAAATGATGTCTTTTCTAGATGGATATTTAGGTTACAATCAAGTGATGGTTGAGCCTGAATATAGATTGAAGACAACTTTCACAACCAAGTGGGGAACATTTGCTTACAAAAGAATGCCTTTTGGACTTATCAATGCAGGAGCTATCCAAAGAGTCATGGATATTGCATTTAGGGACTTGATAGGAAAATGTATTACCATTTACATGGATGACATTACAGTATTTTCAAGAAAAAGAGAAGAACATGTGGAAGATCTCAGAAAGGTTTTTCAAAGATGTAGAAGATATGGAATCTCATTAAACTCGAAAAAATGCATGTTTTGTGTCACGGAAGGAAAACTGTTAGGACACGTTATTTCTAAGAAAGGGATCTCTATTGATCCTGACAGAGTTAAAGCAATCTCGACAATAAATCTCCCTGCAAGCAAGAAAGATCTCAAGTCATTCTTTGGCAAAATCAATTTTGTTAGAAAATTCATCATTGATTTTGCAGAAATAATCAGGCCACTAAATGAAATGTTGAAGAAGGATGCCAAGATGGAATGGACTACACCAGCCAAAAAGGTGTTTGAAGAAATTAAACAAGCAATTGTTGAAGCTCCAGTCCTAATCAACCTAGACTACACAAAGCCCTTCTATCACTTTCGCCTCAGAACACACATGTGCAGCTATTCTCACCCAGTGAAGCGAAGAAAAACATGAGAATTGTTGAGACATGGACCAGCTAGGACTCAAACCTAGGACCTTCCATACGCTATTGGAGTACTCTACCACTGAGCTACTAGCCCATCTTGGACCAATCCATTGTCGGTCAGGGTGTGTCTTATTTCCAACACCAACACCCCCCCTTAAGCCACACATCTCGTGTGCTTGGGGCTCCTAGCCTGGACCTGGCTCTGATACCATGTTAATTTTTAGTGATTAGATTAGCAATATAGAATAGAAAATCAGAATGCAAAGTAAATCATACGCATAACACACACGATACCTTGGGAAAACCTCCCTCTTGGAGGAAAAACCCAACAACAACAATCTCAGATCTGATTTGATTAAGAAGATTACAAGTTTACCCTTCCAGGGCATAAATCAACTATAGAAAAACTTATCTTAATCTGGAAGTCAGGGTGATGTGCAGATCACTGTCAAATTTAGACAGCCTTTGGGTAGCCTTGACATGCTCCAGCAGACCTTAGGCAAATTCGACAGCCCAAAAGATCTTCGCCCAGCCTAGTAGACAAATCACTGACTGATAAGCATTCACTGCCCTAGAGTGCAGCTCCAGATTTGCTGATCATGGATGCTGATCAATGAAGGAAATTGCCGATCACATACAATAGAAGTTCACTAACCTTGCAGAGGTAATTCGCTAAGTGTGTATATATTATGTTGATGCTTGCATTGCCTTGAATATATATGAGCTTTTTACATTTTATTTGACTTAGGTCGGCCTTTTGTAAGGCATCTAAAGTTGGCGCCCAAAATAGAGTCTGACCCATAATAATTACAAGTTACATATTATAGGGTCAGCCCTATCACATCAACAAGTTACATTATATCATCCATTTAGGGCCCAACATGAATCACAAGTTACAATGCCCATTTAGGGCCAGACCAAATTACAAGTTACACAAGTTGAGCGCCCAAATAGGACCTGCCCTTTAACATTCACAAGCTACATAATACATAAGTAGGCCCATCAAACATTTACCAAGCTAGGTCAGCCCAATCAAGGAATACGACCTAGCTATATTTCAACACTCCCTCTTAGCTAGGGAGGATTCCTTGAATAATCACGTTACACCGTGATCATGTGTCATGGACTCTTTCCATGATATCCACTCAAAGATGCAGAATTACGGTATCCTAACATTGAAAAGCAAGCTTATGTGCTTGTGAAAGCAATCAAGAAGTTCAAACATTACATTTTAAGGAGCAAGCTCTACGTAATAGTGCCTGATGCAGCAGTAAAAACCCTTCTCATGCAGAACGAACTAGGATAAAGAAGAGGAAAGTGGGTCGCCACTATCCAAGAATATGATATTGAGATCCAGCCAATGAAGCTAGTTCGAGGACAAGCTCTCGTGCAAACTCTGTTTGTAGAAGGACCAGGATTGATTCAACAAGTCTATGAATTAGATGATCTCACACCAGATGAATGGTATAAAGATATTGTGACTTATTTGCTCAACCATAAATGTCCCGCACATATGACTCCTACACAAAAGAGAGCACTCAGATTGAAGAGCCAACATTATATGCTCCAAGGCTCAGTTTTATATAGAAAGAATCATGAAGGAATTTATTTAAGGTGTGTTGGCAAAGATGAAGCAAAGCAAATCATGGAACACTTTCACAATAAATTTGGAACAGGACATGGAGCAGGCTTAGCTACGACACATCATTTATTAAGGGCTGGATACTATTGGCCTACACTATTTAAAGATACTCATGAGCATGTAAAGACATGTCACACCTGCCAAGTAGCAGCTTTTCGCAAAAAGAATCCAGCAATGCCACTGCAACTAGTAATAGAGTCCCGACCTTTCGCTAAATGGGGACTAGATTTCATTAGTATGATCAATCCACCTTCCTCGGCACAACATAGGTACATTCTAACTGCTATCGACTACTGTACTCAGTGGACGGAAGCTCAAGCCTTGAAATTTTGCAATACTGATGTTGTAATTAAGTTTGTGGAAGAAAATATCATAACTAGGTTTGGATGCCCTCATGCATTAGTATGCGACAATAGTCCTGCTTTCACATCATTAAGATTTTCCAATTGGGCTTTTGAATATGGAATTACCCTCAAGTTTTCATCCAATTATTATCTGCAGGGTAATTGGTTTAGCAAAATCTACAAACAATAACCTGTTGAGCATAATCGAGAAGCTATTAGAAAGGAACCCGAAGGATTGGCACACCTAGATAAGATTTGCTCTTTGGGTAGATCGAACTCGAACTAAAAATTCCTTAGACTTCCCCTTACTTTCCAGTTTATGGACAAGAACCTGTCTTTCCGGTGCAATTGAAAATCACAACATTGCAATTCATGTAGGAATATATGGAAGGCGACGACAAAGTACAAGCATGTTTGGCACAACTTATGAATCTGGAGGAAAAGAGAGATGCAGCGTTGGAGAACTTCGCTAAGCACCAAGGGGTGGTGAAGAGGTGGTTCGATAGACAAGCAAGGATCAATGCCTTTAGAGTTTCCGATCTTGTGCTCTATTGGGATAAGGCCCATGAGAAGAAAGGAGAACACGACAAATTTGATAAACTTTGGAAAGGTCCTTATCAGATCTCAGAGATCTTGGGGGAGAATGCCTTCAAACTTAAGATCTTAATAGGAGAGGATGTCCCATTGCCTATCAATGGACAATTCTTCAAACACTATTTCCAATCATGAATCCCTAAGAGGTTTACCTTATACATAGTTAGTCTAGGTTTCCTTCTTTGTTTGCCTTAGTTTAGTTGTTGCGTGTTTTTCTGCGTCTTTGTGTGTTTGGGTTCTGTTTGTGTGGGTTTGCCTTAGTCCTAGTTTGCTTTTGGTTTGGTTTGGGTTAGTTGTTTTGGCCTGGTTTGGGTTTGCACTTTGCTTTTAGGGTTTTGCTTTAGTTAGTTGTTTTGGTTTGCCTTTCTGGGGATATCTATTTAGAGAAGGTGAATGTGTTATGATCCACTTTGGCATTCCACTACTTTTTGTTCAAGTCTATTTCTTGAATAAGAATCCATGAAGACTGTTTGAATCCAAGGACATTTTATCGCCGTGGTATCATTTGTTTAGGATTTGTACACAACCTGGAGAAAATCTTCTATTTTGTCTTCATACTGACATCTTAGTGATTACTATATCTTTACACACTAATAAACTCTGAGTCATTATGGTTTATAGGTGAAGCCGTGGTTAGTGAAAAATCCAAAATCTCGCTTCAGTGCCACCGCAATCCTCAAACCCTAGTAAGTTTCGTTGCTTACAAGCCAAAGGAATTGACAGAATCTGGAAACAAAGAAAAGTTATATTCAAAAGAAAAAGGGATGAAAAAAGAAAATCAAAATAAAAAAAAGAAAAATAGAATGAAATGCAATATCAAAATTGGCTAATGGGAACATGCGAGTATTTCCATCGGGGCTATGGATGCTCGACTGGCAATGGAGAAATATTCGTGAGATTGCGACGATAACCACGTCGGGGCTATAAACGTTTGACTGGCAGCGAGGCTCTATCCAAGATGCTTATGAAGTGGAGATAAAACTATGAGGCTAATTATGAGGGAACTTGGAGGTCATAATTGTCTTGTTGAAGGGAATGAACTCAAGTGCACACACATAGATAATCAAAGATTAAGTATTTTGATACAATTTGAGATTTTTTGTCTTGTTTGTGAACATTTTCTAACCTTTTGTTTCATTGGATAGAATTCTCCAAGTTCAAAGGTATGGATTGGGTTTTATTCTTAAATATTCAGTAACATTTTCTTAGTGGAGTCACCAGATGTTGTGACCATTTCACACATCGCCCCATCAAAATGGGGACCCCCTTTTTTTTTGAGTCCTAGCTACTTAGTCTAGTCTCTCTCTCCTTTTGTAGAATGAAATGAGTAAGTTTGTAGGGTTTGGGTCCAGATAAAGGTCTAAAGAAGTTGCTAGTAGTGACAATCCAAGAGTTCAAGGTTGTAAGTAGACTCCATTGTTTTAGATATCTTTAGTCGAAGTTGTTCCCAAGAGTCTTCATCTCACAAGATTGAAGTGAGAGAATGAATCAAGGTGATATGCAAATGAGCAATTTTAAGATGTCAAATAAGATTAGTCTCCAAGCCTCAAAATCGTGAATTTTTCCCTTGAGTACATTGTTTGAGAATACGTGTAAGTATGATTTTGAGCATTTGAATGAATTATTTCAACAATTGAATTCTTGTGCAATGTAATGGTCAATAAGCTCATTTGTAATCTGTCTCATCTCTAAGTCTTCCCTAGGTTTTTTTTAACTTCATGACTTGACAACTTGAAGTGAACTTCATGAGTGAGAGATTTGGAGCAAATTTCATGTTTGAAAGGTATGGAGCAAACTTCATGAATGAGGAGATTGGAGCGAATTTGACTATTCAAGCATTCATGAACGAGTTTGGTAATAAAGGAATGACGTGAAGGATTTGAGAACACTTACTTCGTGATCAAACACTCAGGAGCGAACTTCATGAGTTGCACTTTTGGAGCGAATTTCCTACATCATGAGTTGCACCTTTGGAGCAAATTTCCTACTTCATGAGTTGCACTTTTGGAGCGAAATTCATACTTCATGAGTTAAGATATTGGAGTGAGTTTCACCTTCAAAACTTCATGAGCGAAATGAAAGATAAAGAGATGAAGGAAATTTGGAACTACTTACTTCATGTTCAAGCATTCACAAGTGAACTTCATGACTTGGCATCTTGGACCGAACTTCATGACTTGACATCTCGGAGCGAATTTCCTACTTCATGAGTTGAGCTTTTGGAGTGAATTTCCTACTTCATGAGTTGAGCTTTTGGAGCGAATTTCCTACTTCATGAGTTGACCTTTTGGAATGATTGAAATAAGACTCCATGTGCACACAACTTAGAGAAAATTTCAAACACACTTCATGAGTTGATGATCTCAAGCGAACTTCATGAGTTGACAAGTTGGAGTGAATTTCAAGTTGGAGACATATGAAGCGAACTTCATACTTCATGAATCAAGAAAGTGGAGTGAATTTCATGCAAAGATGAACTTCATGAGCTAACAATTTGGAGCGAAATTCATGATCAAAGGTAGAGGAGCGAACTAGAGTGTGAATGCACTTCATGAATTTGTATATTAAAGCGAACTTCATGAGTTGGTGATTAGGAGTGAATTTCACATAAAATGCACTTCATGAGTTGACAAAATGGAGTGAAGTTCTGTTGTGACCTTTTTCCACACATCGCCCCATTGCTATTGGGGACCCTCTGATTTTCCTGCTTTCTAGGGTTTTGTTAGCATCTTGTGACCTTTTGCTGCAGTTTCACCAAGCCTTCTCCTGTTCAGAGCATTTTAGGCCCTAACGATAGAAAGTTAGTTTTTGCAAGTTATGTGATTCTGGAGTGTGACCACCACCAGAGTGCTTAGAAAGGCCAAAGGACGAAGATCGCAATCGATTTGGACGAATTTGGACAACATTCTATTTTTTGAAAGTTTTCTTTTTTGCTTTTTCCTATTTTTTAGGAAGTTTCGTTTTTGGCATTTTTAGCCCGATCCCCGGTATGGCTATTTTTAGAAAGCTTTTCCTTTTTTTAGGAATGTCTGCTTTTTGCTTTTTCGGGATGCAAACCTAGGGTTTACACTTGCACCACTGACCAGCTTCGACCGGAACTCAAAAATTCCAAGTTTTGACCTAAAAAAGCTAAATCCCTAGATTTTAGGCTTTTTGCTTTTTCGGGATGCAAACCTAGGGTTTACACTTGTACCACTCACCAACTTCGACCGGAACTCAAAAATTCCAAGTTTTGACCTAAAAAAGCTAAATCCCTAGATTTTAGGCTTTTTGCTTTTTCGGGATGCAAACCTAGGGTTTACACTTGTACCATTGACCAGCTTCGACCGGAACTTGAAAATTCCAAGTTTCGATCTAAAAAGCTAAATCCCTAGATTTTAGGCTGTTTGCTACTTCAGATGATTCACCTAAGCATGGATTTCAAATTTCAAGTTAATCCGATTAAATTAGTTTAAATTTTAAAGTTTCTCTGAAAAATTATGCTAAGTCTGGCTAACAAAGGTTTTTTTTGCAGGTTCAAACCCCACCATGATGCAAGAGAGGCCATGAAGGAGCCTTGCCTGAAGTCCGCCATGCCTTAGAAGGCTGTGTGGGTGCTCACCCTGAAGTCCGCCATGTCTAGGGAGGTCACATGGGTGCTCACCTTGAAGTCCACCATGCCTTAGAAGGTTGTTTGGGTGCTCACCCTGAAGTCCTCCATGTCTTGGGAGGTCACATGGGTGCTCACCTTGAAGTCCGCCATGCCTTTTGGGGTCACATGGGTGCCAAGCCAGAAGTCCGCCATGTGTTGAACAGGCCATGATGGCCAACACCACTAAAGTCTGCCCAAGGGCTAGAGAGGTCATGTGGGAGCTAAGGCCAAAGTCCGCCATGCCTTAGGAGAGTCATGAACAGGGACCTTCAAAGTCCGCCCCAATGCCTTAGCCAAATTTTCTCCTTGATGGAGGCCATGAAGGAGCACACCTCAAAGTCTGCCCAAGGGCTAAAGGGGTCATGTGGGTGCCAAGTCTAAAGTCCGCCCAAGGGCTAGAGAGGTCATGTGGGTGCCAATTCTAAAGTCTGCCCAAGGGCTAGAGAGGTCATGTGGGCGCCAAGTCTAAATTCTGCCAAGGTTGGAGGCCATACTGGAGAAGTGTTCAAAGTCCGCCCAAGATCTTCACAAGGGAAGAGGCCACCAAAGTCCGCCCAAAATAAGAAAGCCATGGAGGAGCCAAGTCTAAATTTTGCCCAATGTAGGAGAGATGCCTAAAGTCTGCCATAGGCTAGGAGGGTCCTGAGGAGAGGTCACCAAAGTCCACCCAAGGTGGGATAGATGTCTAAACTCCACCCTAGGCCATATTGGAGATGTGTTCAAAGTCCGCCAAGGGTTATGAGGCCATGAAGGAGCAAAGGCTGAAGCTCGCCCCATGCCTTAGCCAAAATTTTGCCTTGAAGAGGGCCAAGAGGAGAGGTCTCCTAAGTCTGCCATACCTTGGAAAAGATGGAGATAAAATTCCAAAGTCCACCTACACATTGAAAAGTCAACATGATGTCACAAAATCCACAGAGATTTCAAAATTAAATCCAAAATGAAGAAAATATCTAAGAAATATCTAAAAATCCTCAAAATAAATCCAAAATGGAAAGTTTTTTTTTTAGAATATTAAGAGAATATTAAAAAATTATTGAGATATTAATTCAAAATGGAAAGTTTTTTTTTGAAATGGAATATTGGAGGATTGATGAATATCTTCAAACTTAAATCAAAATGGAAAGTTTTTTTTAAGAATTAGAAGTATGAGTTGGATGATTTTAGGGGTTTTGCTTAACCTTGTCTACAAATACTTCATTATCAACTTCATTATTACACCAAGAAGTCCAAAATTACTAAGGAGAGCTTAGTAAAGTATGTCAGTTTGAAGATCATCTGGAGAAAATTCTAGATATTGCTGGAAGTGGGATAATATTTTTTGGCAGAAGGTTTACAGATTTCTGGAGAAGGCAACTGATACGAAGAAGAATCGTCCGAGCTTTTCTAAATTTTTTGAATATTTTGGAGAAAATTCTAGCCTTACTCCTATCCAAGTCAAAGGTGAAATTAAAATTGTGAATTTTCTGAATATTTTACAAAATTTAATAAATGATTTTTTTTGGAGGAAGAAAATCATTTTTTTGGGCTAAGTATGAATTTTTTTGAAAGTTTTGACACTTGGTGGTAACCACAACCAACCTTAAGACTGAGGGTTTTAAGGTGAAAATTCGATTTCTATGGCTAAGTATGAGAATAAAAAAATAGAAAATTTTCCAACACTTAGCCATTTCGCAGCCCCGTTATTTTCAAAACTTTGCAAATCCTTTCCTAACTTAAAAATTTCCATTGTTTGCCTGCAGGCCTTATACATTATGAAATTCCAGGTAGACAAAGATTCTCCTCCAGAGTCGAGGATGACTTCAAAGTGGAAGAACATTAGTGACACCAACCTCAGACACATCAATCTGAGGGAGTTTAAGAAGCAACTGTTCGGTCTGGACAACCTTGTGCCTACCACCATTGCGCGAAAAATGATGAAGAGTGGTATCGTGCACGTTGTCGGCTTCCTCCCCACCATGCAGTGCAATGAACTAGTAGTTGAATGTGCCAAACACTACAACCCCATCAATAAGGATATCATTGCACCTGATGGAAGAGTGTTGGCGAATGTCAGTGATGAGGCCATCAGAGAGGCCTTCAGGATCCCTGAGTACCACAACGCAGTATATATGACAAAGGACGAAGCTGACAGTCTGTACCACGACCACCTGGAGGAATATGATGCCATAGTTAACCATTCCTGGCTAGACAAGCCGAGGAAGGGCACCTCCAAACTCTAGAGAAAGAGCCTAGTGCGTGCATACTTCAAGGAGGACATTGGGGACATGATTGTCTTGCTCAATAGAATAATAGGAAATCCTCAGGGAGCTCCATTCGAACCCTGGATGTATTATTTCATTAATGAAATAATCAATGGAGTAAAAATGATAGACTGGGCCCGTATGATCAGCGACAACCTAGACAGCAAGCTAAAGAATCTGGAGGTGAATAGGACTTTCTTCATGAGTTCTTACTTGTTCTATTCTTTGGCCAGGACCTATAGGTACAGAGGTCTCACTTGTAGAGGAGAAGTTGGGAACAAGGAGAACCAATTTCGAGTATATGATTGCTATCCCCAGCTCCACATGGAGGAGAAGTTCCATTTCAAAAGGGTGAAAGATACCTTCCTGATGCACATTACCCAGAGCCTTCAAGATGGCCTGCACCAGAGGCTCTCTCAAGAGTCTATGGACTTCATCAGTCGGTTCGGGTGTTGGTACATCCAATATCCAAAGTTCACTTACCTCCGAATTCAGGGATTCTATGGGCCTCCATACAAGCTTCCAACTTACCCTACCAAACGAGTGGTACTGCTCGAGGTTGTGAGATAATTGGAGGAGTATATAGTGATTCAAAGGGATAAGCAGAAAAAGGCAGGGACGTCCTCACTTACAATTGGTAATGGGCTGGAAACATGTCCATCATCACAGGCTGCAGCCACCGCTGAGAAAGAACTGGCTTGGTATCCCTTCTATCAATACAAGGCAAGAAAGGATTTCGATCCATTCCATAGGATAAATAAGATCGAAGGGACAACGTTTGAGCACAGACTGGATCTGGAAGACTACTAGGCTAATGCAGCCGATAGTTTCGAGATCCGGAAGAGGTTCTAGTCAAGAATTCCTCTGAGTATGGTGAGAGCAACAGAAGTATTCAAAGTTGCCGATCAGGTAGAAGAAGGCCTAGAACTTTAGCAGCCAGGTTTTGAGAAGATGAAGGATGAACCCTTAGTCTTGATAGATTGGACAGAGGGAGAAAAATCAGATCTAACAGACCTCATGAGGTCGGTGGTTGAGTACTGAAGGTGGTGGGCGTCCGAAAAGACAAAACAGTTGAAGACCAAAGGTGTGGCTTTAACTTATGAATTAATGCGAGTAGATGATACTCTATCCATCAATCCTTATACCTCCGTCGGTGATGCTCGGAATCCAGAAAGTGTTGGGTCTCGAAAGAGGAAGGAGTTGGCTGGAAGCTCCACAAAGGTCACAGGGAAAAGGGTTGTAGGTGAGAGAAGAGAATCCAGTGAAAGCCACTCCATCCTAAGTGCTGCTTCCATTGCGCTTGATCACAGTACAATTGGGGAGCAAGAGATGAACATCTATGTGATTGATGATGAAGTAAGAGTGCTTTCCTAGCTAGTTGAGGAAGTGGTGGAGAAGGTCTTCCGAACTCCAGACAGGGGGCAGATTGAGGCCCCTACAATCTTCTTGGATGGCATACCAACGAACCCAGGAGAGGCAGATGATGAGTTTGATCGGAACACTGTAGAACAATCAACCATTCTGGATTGGCTGAGAGCAAGGATAAAGGCCAAGGTTCCCAAGGAGGCCCACTCAACCGAGGAGGTCACCGCAGCATTCCTGGAGAAAGTGAATGAACCCGCTATAGCTAAACTGCCCAAACTAGTGAGGAAGTTTTCCCTGATTTAGAGAGACAGTGCCGGATTTAGGACAGTCCAGATATCAGTGCCCAAAGAAGGGAAGACTAGGGACAATGTCACCGCAGATGATTACAAGGTTACCACCATAGAGATGGGTAAACCTACCCAGGACCAAGAGATCCAATATTTTGTTGACTCCTGCAACGTTCTAAAGATGAGGCTGGCTCATGAAAAGGAAAAGAGGAAAAAAGTGGAAGAAGAGAACCGACAGTGGAAGAAGTATGTTCTCCATCTTACCAGCTCGCTCAACCATGAAGTCTCGGCTACTCCACCACAACCTCTTCAACAGGGATCAGTGAAGGACTATGATGATATGAAGGGATTGTACACTCAAGAGAAGGAGTGGATTTCAGATGCTTTTGTATGTGCTGACACCCTGGTAGAAAACTTAGTATCGGTACATGAGGCAACTTCTTTGTTGATTGATCGTATCCGGGATCTAGCATCCAATTGGGAAGAACTGGATGAAATTCAAAATGAAATACTCCCTCACCTGAAGGTTATCCAGGGCATGTCAAAGAGGAGCTTAGTGGATGCAGGCATCATACAGACAGGAGACAGGTATGACTTTGGCACGTGGTACTATGCTCTGGTCACTCGGATTGAGGTTCTGAAGAAATCCGAGACCAAGTGTTTTGAGACAGAGGCAAGGGTTAGAGAGATCCTGGGCAAGGTATTCTGTGTGGCGTCAGAGATCTGGAAGAAGGAAAGCCTAAGGGAGAAGCATTTACAAGCAGAGAACCTGAGAGCCAGGATTCAGGTGAGCTTCTTCCGAGATTCAGGGATGATTAACAAAGGCGATCTTTCAAAGATTGCAAACTTCCTCTCCGTCGATGACAACTTCCTCACCCAAGCAGTGGAGTGGGAAGGCATCCTTGCCACATGCGCCGACGATGTGGACCTCATCGACTTCCAGATTGGTTGTTTGCCAAGTGTCACCATGGAGGAGATCAAGCTCGTTGTGTCCAAATACGTTGAATCTCTGAAAGAGGAAAGTGGCCACTCACCTCAGTAAAATTAGCAGTTGCGCCACTTGTCACTCTTTCATTTGCTTAAACTGATAGTATTTCGGGAAACCCTAATTAGGGTTTAGGACTTTCAATCTTGGCCCTTGATCACTATTTGATCTCGGCCATTCATTTATTTTTGAGAAACTATATAAGGTTGCCTCCTCTCATTTGAAAAGGGTGAGGTTTTTTGATGTATTGTTGCTTAAGGTCATTTCTAGATAATATATTGCATGTGCGCTGCTTTGTAATCTCTATTATTTGAATGATTTGCATGGTTTCAATTGCCTCAACACTTAGTTAGAAATAATTCTTATTTGCTTTCATTGTTGTTAATTTGAATGAAGGATTTGATAAGTGTCAATTGATGGTGTATTTCCGCTCATACTTTTGGTAAATGGATGATTTCCATTCTACCTTGCAAAGTTAGTTTGAGCCTATCCCCTGTGCATCCCGACATCTTGATCATAAGAAAAACCCATTGAAGATTGCACCGGCCTTGTGTAGTTGTCCCTAGTGTGGCGAAGCAAGGTTTGGTTTCTCGAAAGCACCCAGTTGATACCATCTCCGGAATTCGTAGGACTAGATTAGCCTTCCTAAACCCTATCTCTTTTTCCCTTTCTTTTGAAAGTCTAAATCCCAGAAAATCCCGAAAAAAAAAGAAGAGCCTAAAATTGCTAAGTCCATCTAAGTCCAGCAGTTCAAGAATACTTGTCAAATGTAAGTCCCCCTTGAAAATTTCAGCATGCACTACCGAAGAAGCTATTCCACTAAAGTCGCTTGTTCGCACATATAGACCTTGGAATCAGTAGTGATTTTTCAGGAGAGGATAGAATACCTTCGGATATCCTATCCTAATGTTTGGTAGATGATAAAATAGACACTAACATAAAATGGTGCTAGAAGGAGGGCTGAACAATTGACATCTAGATTCTATCAATTTATGCTTGTGGGAGTAAATTTTAAGGACTTTTTTTATAACCCTTCTCTCAAGCGCAACATAAAATGGCGCTAGAAGGAGGGCTTGATCATTATCAAGTCTTCACCAGCTGAACTCGAGTTTGTACTTGCAGAAGTCGTCCACAAATTTTTCTTTACTCTCCTCCCATGCACCGACATAAAATGGTGCTAGAAGGAGGGCTGAACAATTGACATCTAGATTCTATCAATTTATGCTTGAGGGAGTAAATTTAAGGACTTTTTTTATAACCCTCCTCTCAAGCGCAACATAAAATGGCGCTAGAAAGAGGGCATGATCAAAATGAGTGATATTTGTAGCTTTTGAACAATTGACATCCAGATTCTACCAATTCATACTTGTTAGCAATTACCCAGAGCTTTTTAACCCCCCTCTCAAGCACAACATAAAATGGTGCTAGAAGGAGGGCTTGATCATCGTTGAGTTTGGACCAGCTAAAGTAACCTATTCTGGACAGTAGATATGAGGCAGCATGGTATTGCCGCATGAATTCCCATTCAATCTGCCTCTTGAACAACCTGAACAAGGACTAAATCAGTCCTGCATTACAGATCAATTGTGAGCACTTGCTTGGAAATCAAAAGTAAATTACTCTCAGTTCAGACAAGTAAGTCACATTATTGCCACGGAAGAAGAAAAAGGAAGACAAATAGAGACTGTGATCAAAGAAAATCTAGAGAGACAAAGGATTTCTACCCTTCACAAGCAAGTTCTGAAAGAAATCCTACAATTTTCTTCCCAATCCACTAACATGGTAAGAGATGGGTTTGCCCATCAATCCTCCTGAACCAGAAAGAGACCCCAAACCAGTAATACAACCAGATTTGAGCTTCAACGATGAACAAGAAGACACCACCATTGAGTTATATAGCTTAGCCTAGTCTGTGAAAAGAAATTATCCTGACTAGTGTCGAATGTGCTTCATCCTAGAAAAGGAAGAAGAGATTGCTAACCACATCAATGCACAAAATCAGAGAGAACAAGAGGAAGTTAATCCAGCCCCTGAACCTGCTCCTGCACTGCCTCAGCAAGAATAAACACTACGCTGGATCACATAAGTTCTTTCTCCCCGGATAAATTTCAGAGGATCCTTAGATCAACACAAGGTTCATCCAAAGAATTCATAGAATTGGAACGACCCACCAGATCTAGACAAAAAAGAGAAGTTTCGCCAGAGAAAGGAGAGAATCAAGCAGAAGAAGATAGACCAGAGGTGGAAGACATTTCCAATTTATTCCAAACCCCCTCCCCTCAAGTCCCAAGCACTTCGCCTTCAGTCTCCTTTACACCAATTGTCCAACAAGTTCAGCGAGTGATTTCCCCAGCAAACATCCCAATGGCGTGGCGCCCGGCCAATGCATCCCCTATGGTCTTCACAGCCTATAATGCAATGCCAAAGAGCCCTAAACACTTCTGTTCTAGGTTTCATAGTGGTGACCTAAGTCACTCAGCTGATGAACATATCAAGATTTTTGAAGATCTCCTGCATAATAGAGATATCTAGCATGAAGACGTGGCTTGTAGGTTGTTTCCTTACACCTTTGATGAAGAAGCCTCTCACTGGTATATCCACCTGCCAGCTGACTCCATTCATAATTGGCAAGAGATGAAAGATATCTTCTTAGAAAAATTCAGATTGCTAATCTCTCCATCTGAATTATATCGACAGTTTGTGGAAATAAGAAGACAAGAACATGAACCTATTAGCACTTTCAATAATAGGTTTCACAAAGCATATACAAGACTAAGAGATCCCTACAACCTGAATAATGTTGTTGCACTGCCTGTTTACTATGCAGCATTGGACCGCCTCACTTCTATGTTTGTAAAAACAAAAGGGACCCCCCCAACCAATTCGAAAGAAGCTTATGCTTCAGCTATTTTAGTTAGCAATGATCTGGAAGTAGGTGCCGCTACAGGACCCTTGAACTATCTAGGAAATCCCGCTGCACAAGGACAAGTCCAAAATATCAATAGAGCATTGTCTCAGAATACTCCGGTGATGAACCCAATTCCTATAGCTAGTAATCAGTTGGTTCTTCACCCTGGAAATCCTATCTCGCAAGTACCTCCGCCGCAGCCAGTATATCTCCAAAACACGACAACTTCAAGTCGGACCTCAGAGGAGAAAGAAGAAATGAGGGAATTAATCAATCAAGTAAAGAAACTGTCGGCGGAGGTAACCTATTTGAAAGGATAGAACAACCAAATGCAGAGAAATTATCAAGGAAATCATCCAGGACAAGGTTCTTCCGGATATAGAAGAGACGGTCAAAATTTCCAAAGAGACAATCAGAACTACCAAGGGAATAATCAGAATTTCTGAAACAATAATCAGGTTCCCCATAAGAGAACATGGAATACTGGGCCCAACAACGGTACTGTACCATCCCCTTTGGATAGCCAACCTGTTGCAGATAGTCATCCCGCAGACAAAGTATTCCTAGCAGAAGTTGCACTATCAGGATGGTGTAGGTTGCACAGTACTTATCAGCATTCCGAGTTACAATGCCATGAATTCTAGGTAGCAACAGACATTTTCCAAAGTGAGAGAAGGAATTCAGGAGTAGAAGAAGCTCCGCCGACTGGGTATGAGATTGTTCCTGTAACAAGATATGATCAAGCTTTGGTCATAGAAAATGTCAGGTCCCCATTCCAAAATGGTCTATCATACCAGCCTAACCAAATATTCCCACCCACATCTGCTAATAGCCCCGTGGAACTGCCACAAGGTCAAGTTAAGCCTGAAGTCCAATTAGTATCGAACCAGCCAACCACCATCAATGGCTGTAACGTCCCCCCATTATATGATAGTATTTTAGTTGAAGGCACTAGGGAAGTACAAGCATTCCAACAAACGTCCGGAAATCAACCTCGTGTATACCAAAGGAATGCTCGATACAATGAGCCTTTAACCACATCTATTCCTCCCAACAACTTTCAAACCCCACCAAATCCCAATGCCACCAATGCACCAACACCTCCTAGGGATCCTCCTGAATATCACCAGCAGAATGTCCAACCTAGTAGTTCAAAACCTGTCAGTTCCCATCAAGTTGACCAAAGGCGACTAACGGATCCCCAGCTAGGGCCCGTTCACACCCAGACAAAAGACAGCCCTAAGGAGGAATTAAAGAGGCTAAGTTCCTTTGTGTTAGAAGAATTCAAAAGGATAAAAGTCAGTCCGCCTTTGATTGAATTGATGAAAATGGGACGGTCAATGTTCCCGCTAATACCAATATTGTGTCATCTGATGTCCCACAACAATCTCCAAATTTTGTAGGCATGATGTAGACTTCAGTTGAAAACCAAGAAAGCATCACACCAGAAGAAGTCCTCATGGACACAAACATATTCCAGGAAGAAATTTTAGCAAAAGAATTATCACAAAGCTCACATAGAGGGGATTCTTCCTTCAAAGAGCAAGAAGAAGAACTAGGAAAGAACCAAGTAGTTTTCTACCAACGAAAAGATGAACCTGCTCCATTCCTGTTGTTGGTAAGGATATTTGGTAAAATGTTGCATAATCACCTAGTAGACTCCGGGGCCTCCAACAATGTAATGCCACTGGCCATTTGTCAAAAATTAGGACTTGTTTTGGCAAGGACTAATAAGAAAGTCACACAACTAGATAAGACTGAGGTACCGGTGATGGGAGAGCTCAACAATATTCACATGCAATTGGCAGCAAACCCGAGAGTGCAAAGTTGCATCAATATCTTTGTCGTAGACATCCCAGATGGATATGGCATGTTGCTAAGTAGGGATTGGTCCAGAAGATTGAATGGATACATTTCCACTGACTTCTCTCACATGTGGTTGCCATGGAAAGGGGTTCCCAATCAAATCAAAATTGATAGTACCCCAAGACTCAGACTAATGATTATAGAATATGGAGAAAATAACGAGATATTGTTCCTTGAAACAGACCTAGGGTCCTATACACCTAGGGCCAATGAAATTCTGACACTACAAGCCTGCTCCATAGGGGAAACCAATGGAAACAGGGCCAACTTCACAGTGATGGATGATCCAGATAAAGAGAAAAGATTGTTCGAGAGTTTCAAAGAATTCATATGGACGAACGTGTGTCGGAGAGCTGAGATGAGGAGTAAGATTCATGAGCTATTGCTGACCAATTGGTGTCGGGTTCACAATGCATCTCATTCAGAATTCACTTGTAAAGAATGTCACAAAGCAATCACAGAGGTTCGTCGGATGCTACAACAATTTGCAGATCCCGGAAGTGACACCGAGAGTAGACAAGTCCATCAGAGATTCTCCGAGCCTCAGCGGAATATAGAGATAAATATGGAAGAAGATCAACTACAAGATCGTTGGAGATGCACCTTTGAAATACAAGCTTCACCATCCTATCATACAGTCGAACAAGAGGTTGAAGGTGAGATCAGTCAGATATTAGAAGAATTCAACAAAAATACCATGGAAACCCAAACCCTACCACCCCCACAGGAGGAAATGGAAGAGCAAGCTCCAGTATGGTCTCAATATGAAGAGGTAGCATGGATCCTGAGGTTTGACGGATCCTATTCCAAGAAAGGGGCAGGAATTGGTTTTAAGTTAACCAGTCCTGACGGGGAGATGTTTCTCATAGCTCGTCGACTCCAATTCCCCTGCACCAACAATGTAGCTGAGTATGAATCGCTAGTTCATGGATTATTGTTCGCCATAAGTAAGGGAGCTAAAACAGTACAATCCTACGGTGATTCAGAGAGAGTGGTCAAGCAAGTGAGAAAGCAATATGTTTGCCATGATAAGAGGTTGTCCCATTACCGTAACAGAATCTAGGATCTTCTGGAAAGCTTTGATGCCTTCAACATCCGGTCAATAGGGCGAGCAGATAACCAAATTGCGAACACGTTAGCTCAAGCAGCCAGTTCACTGGAACCTCTTACCATAGGAAACATGGATCATCTGTCCATAGAGTTGTCACTGAATCCCTCAATCCCAGATAACATCACAAATTTTCAAGTATTCGAAGACGATGGTCAAATCCAAGAATTTTTAACAAGCTCAGACATATTTACAACCCAAATGATTGATGAGGAGGAAACAGAAGAAGAAGCAGAATTGGACGATGACGGAGTTTTGAACTTGAAAACAAATTTCATCCCTAAAGGAATGATACAGTTGGAAAGAATGTATGATCAAGACCAAATTAATGAGATGAAAGGTCAAAAGACTAATGGTGACCAATTTGAAAAGGTCAATATGGGGACTGAGGACAATGCCAAAAATGTGTACGTAGGCAAAATTTGTACACCAGAAGAAAGGGTCGGAATAATTCAAGCCTTAAAAGAATACTCTGATATCATAGCATGGAGTTATGAGGACCTAAGGACCTATGATACTTCTATCATTACCCACACGATTCCTCTCAAACGAAACAGTAAACCTTTCCGGCAATGCCAGAGACCAGTCAACCCATTACTGGAACCTCTTATACACCAAGAAGTTAAAAAGTTGTTAACAGCAGGGATCATATTTCCAGTACGCCATTCGACGTGGGTCGCCAACTTGGTCCCAGTCAGGAAGAAGAGTGGAGAAATTAGACTGTGCATTGATTTCCAAAATTTGAACAAAGCCTCTAAAAAAGACAATTACCCCCTGTCATCCCTCGACGAAGTATTACAAATTGTGAATGGTTCACAGATGATGTCCTTTCTAGATGGATACTCAGGTTATAATCAAGTACTTGTGGAATATGAAGATAGATTGAAAACCGCGTTCACTACAAAATGGGGAACATTTGCTTACAAAAGAATGCCCTTTGGGCTGATCAACGTTGGACCTACGTTCCAGAGAGCTATGGATATCGCCTTCAGAGAGCTGATTGGGAGGAGTATAATCATCTACATGGATGATCTTACTGTATTCTCAAAGGAAAGAGAGAGTCACGTTAAAGACCTAAGGAGGATATTCCAAAGATGCCGAAGGTATGGGATTTCCTTAAACCCAAAGAAATGCATATTTGGGGTCACCGAAGGCAAGCTGTTAGGACACCTGATCACAGAGAAAGGCATATTGATTGATCCTGAGCATATTGATGCTATTTCAAGGATCAATTTTCCATCCAGCCAAAAGGAGCTGAGGTCTTTCTTTGGAAAGATTAATTTTGTCAAAAAATTTATCACCGGTTTCGCCGAGATAGTAAAACCTTTAAATGAGATGTTGAAAAAGGGTGCAAAGATGGAATGGACACTGTCATCAAAGAAAGAATTTGAAGAAATCAAATTGGCTATAGCCGACGCACTAGTTTTGGTCAGTCCAGACTACACTAAGCCATTCTACTTGTACTCCTTTGCATCTAAACATTCGTGCACCGCAATACTCACACAGCGAACTGAGGAAAAGGAAGAGCATCCTATAGCCTTTATGAGCTCGCCTCTCAAGGATGCAGAGTTGAGATACCCAAGTGTTGAAAAGCAAGCTTATGCTATATATTAAGGAGTAAGATCTTCGCCATTGTACCTGATGCTGTAGTTAAAACACTCCTGATGCAGAACGAACTAGGGAAAAGGCGAGGAAAGTGGGTCGCCACCATCCAAGAATATGATGTAGAGTTACAACCAATGAAATTAGTCCGAGGGCAGGCTCTAATGCAGACTATGGCAGTTGAAGGACCTGGACTAATACAACAGACATATGTCTTGACTGATGTCTCTCAGAAAGAATGGTACTATGATATCGTGTCATATTTAACAGACCACAGATACCCTGCTCCCATGAATTCTGTACAGAAATGAGCCTTCAGACTCAAGTGCTAGCGATATATGCTCCAGGGATCAGTGCTCTACAGAAAGAATCATGAAGGTATATACCTTCGATGTGTTGGGTACGATGAAGCCAAGAGAATAATAGAACATTTCCATTCCAAGTTTGGAACGGGCCACAGAGGGAGTCAAGCCACTGCCTTTCAAATCTTAAGGGCAGGATATTATTGGCCTACTATTTTTAAGGATGCCTATGAACACATAAAGACATGCCACATTTGTCAGGTTGCCGCTATTAGAGAAAAGAACCCCGCAATGCCATTGCAACCAATCACAGAGGTAAGACCATTCGCCATGTGGGGGTTAGATTTTATTGGAGCAACAAACCCACCGTCATCCGCGTAGCACAAGTACATCCTGACAGCAACCGATTACTGCACCTGGTGGTCTGAAGCCCAGGCATTGAAGAACTATACGACAGACATAGTAATCAAGTTCCTTGAAGAGAACATTATCACCAGATTTGGATGCCCTCATGCTCTAGTGTGTGATAATGGCTCCACCTTCACTTCTCTAAAGTTTTCCAACTGAGCATTCGATTATGGCATCACTTTGAAATTCTCATCGAATTATTACCCCAAGGTAATGGACTGGCAGAGTCAACCAACAAAAAATTGCTCAATGTGATCAAGAAGTTGCTTGATAAGAACCCGAGAGATTGGCATACACAATTGAGGTTTTCTCTATGGGCAGACAGAATGAGAGCTAAGCAATCTCTAGGCACTTCCCCATACCACCTGGTCTACGGACAGGACCCGATTTTCCCTATTCAACTAAGGATCTCGACTCTAAAGTTCATGCAAGAATTTTTGGATCCAGAAGAGCGAGTCCAAATTCGTCTCTCCCAACTACTTTTTCTAGAAGAACAAAGAGATCAAGCCCTGGAGAAGTTTGCCAAGTACCAAGGGACAGTCAAAAGATGGTTTGACAGATGAGCCACTACGAAAGCATTCAGGATCTTGGATCTGGTCTTGTATTGGGATAAACCCCACGAACGAAAAGGGGATCACGACAAGTTCGATTGCTTATGAAAGGGACCATACCAAATTGCCAAGATATTGGGAGAGAACGCTTTCAGGTTAAAGACTTTGACAGGTCATGACATTCCTTTGCCCATTAATGGGCAATTCCTGAAGCATTATTTCATGCCTTGAGTTCCGTGGTGGAATTCATTTGTACATAGCTAGGGTAGTTTTGCTTTGGTTGTGTGTCTAGTTTAGTTGTTTTTATTTCCTTAGTTTAGTTTGCTTTGTCAGCTTAGTTGCTTTCGCTTGCTTCCGCGTGCTTTAGTTTAGTAATAAAGGAGGATTCCCTTTGGTGAGAAGGTGATGTTGCTTAAACATGCACACATTGTTTTGACCCCGCTAAGCTATGTTCGGGGTATTCCTTTGATGAATATTTATGAAGAGCTTTTAAAATTTTAGATTAATTGTTTCTAAAGTATCTCAAAGTTAGGACGAGCATTTGACTAGAAAGGGAATCATCAGTTGTATCTCGACACTAAGTCTTTTAGTCATTATATCTTGTACACTTTAAGAATCCTCTGAGTCATTTTTGACCTCCCACAGTGAAGTTATGGCAGGAAAACATAAGGAAATTCGTCAAAAGTCTTACTTCAGCGCCACTATAATACTCAAGCCCATGGTACACTTCATTGCTTACACGCCAAAGTGTGGAAATATGTGAAAAGAAAAGGAAAGGAATATCAAGAAAGAGTAAAAGAAAAGAGAAGAAAATCAAAATTCTTGGCATTTGAGGTGTGCGGAAATCTCCATAGGCGTATCCTTCAAATCAAAGTATAAATTTCCGGAAGTAGAGAAATCTCTGTGAGATTATATAGATAACCTTGCTGGGGCTATGGATGCTCGTTGGCAGCGAGGCTCTATCCAGGGATGCTTTTGGAGTAAGGCAAAGCACTTAAAATTATGCAACTTGGCATGATGGAACCAAAGAGTCATAATGATCGTAAGAGATGGGAATGAATGCATTTTGCACAAACTTATAATTGAAGGATGAAAGATCTTGATGCAACTGAGGATTCCTCTTTCCTTTTGAATGCCCTTCCAAGCCGGCAAGTAAGTTAGTTATAATTAATTTTTCATTATAAATGTTCAGAATGGGTTTTATCCTAGGAATATTTAGGAACATTCCTCTTGTGGAGTCGCTAGATGTTGTGACCTTTTTCCACACATCGCCCCATTGCTACTGGGGACCCTCTGATTTTCTTGCTTTCTAGGGTTTTGTTAGCGTCCTGTGACATTTTGCTGCAGTTTCACCAAGCCTTGTCCTCTTCAGAGCATTTCAGGCCCTAACGATTGAAAGTTAGTTTTTGCAAGTTATGTGATTCCAGAGTGTGAACACCACCAGAGTGCTTAGAAAGGCCAAAGGACGAAGATCACAATCGATTTGGACGAATTTGGAAAACTTTCTATTTTTAGAAAGTTTGCTTTTTTGCTTTTTCCTATTTTTTAGGAAGTTTCGTTTTTGGCATTTTTAGCCCAATCCTCGGTATGGCTATTTTTAGAAAGCTTTTCCTTTTTTTAGGAATGTCTGCTTTTTGCTTTTTCGGGATGCAAACCTAGGGTTTACACTTGTACCACTCACCAACTTCGACCGGAACTCAAAAATTCCAAGTTTTGACCTAAAAAAGCTAAATCCCTAGATTTTAGGCTTTTTGCTTTTTCGGGATGCAAACCTAGGGTTTACACTTGTACCACTCACCAACTTCGACCGGAACTCAAAAATTCCAAGTTTTGACCTAAAAAAGCTAAATCCCTAGATTTTAGGCTTTTTGCTTTTTCGGGATGCAAACCTAGGGTTTACACTTGTACCATTGACCAGCTTCGACCGGAACTTGAAAATTCCAAGTTTCGATCTAAAAAGCTAAATCCCTAGATTTTAGGCTGTTTGCTACTTCAGATGATTCACCTAAGCATGGATTTCAAATTTCAAGTTAATCCGATTAAATTAGTTTAAATTTTAAAGTTTCTCTGAAAAATTATGCTAAGTCTGGCTAACAAAGGTTTTTTTTGCAGGTTCAAACCCCACCATGATGCAAGAGAGGCCATGAAGGAGCCTTGCCTGAAGTCCACCATGCCTTAGAAGGCTGTGTGGGTGCTCACCCTGAAGTCTGCCATGTCTAGGGAGGTCACATGGGTGCTCACCTTGAAGTCCGCCATGCCTTAGAAGGCTATGTGGGTGCTCACCCTGAAGTCCTCCATGCCTTGGGAGGTCACATGGGTGCTCACCTTGAAGTCCGCCACGCCTTTGGGGGTCACATGGGTGCCAAGCCAGAAGTCCGCCATGTGTTGAAGAGGCCATGATGGCCAACACCACTAAAGTCCACCCAAGGGGTAGACAGGTCATGTGGGAGCTAAGCCTAAAGTCCGCCATGCCTTAGGAGAGTCATGAATAGGGACCTTCAAAGTCCGCCCCAATGCCTTAGCCAAATTTTCACCTTGATGGAGACCATGAAGGAGCACACCTCAAAGTCTGGCCAAGGGCTAAAGGGGTCATGTGGGTGCCAAGTCTAAAGTCCGCCCAAGGGCTAGAGAGGTCATGTGGGTGCCAAGTCTAAAGTCTGCCAAGGTTGGAGGCCATACTGGAGATGCGTTCAAAGTCCGCCCAAGATCTTCACAAGGGGAGAGGTCACCAAACTCCGCCCAAAGTAAGAAAGCCATGGAGGAGCCAAGTCTAAAGTCTACCCAAGGTAGGAGAGATGCTTAAAGTCCGCCATAGGCTAGGAGCGTCCTTAGGAGAGGTCACCAAAGTCCACCCAAGGTGGGATAGATGTCTAAACTCCGCCCTAGGCCATACTGGAGATGTGTTCAAAGTCCGCCAAGGGTTATGAGGCCATGAAGGAGCAAAGCCTGAAGTCCGCCCCATGCCTTAGCCAAAATTTTGCCTTGAAGAGGGCCAAGACGAGAGGTCTCCTAAGTCCGCCATACCTTGGAAAAGATGGAGATAAAATTCCAAAGTCCACCTATGCATTGAAAAGTCAACATGATGTCACAAAATCCACAGACATTTCAAAATTAAATCCAAAATGAAGAAAATATCTAAGAAATATCCAAAAATCCTCAAAATAAATCCAAAATGGTAAGTTTTTTTTTGAGAATATTGAGAGAAAAAAAAAATATTTGAGATATTAATTCAAAATGGAAAGTTTTTTTTTGAAATGGAATATTGGAGGATTGATGAATATCTTCAAACTTAAATCAAAATGGAAGGTTTTTTTTTAGAATTAGAAGTATGAGTTGGATGATTTTAGGGGTTTTGCTTAACCTTGTCTACAAATACTTCATTATCAACTTCATTATTACACCAAGAAGCCCAAAATTACTAAGGAGAGCTTAGTAAAGTATGTCAGTTTGAAGATCATCTAGAGAAAATTCTAGATATTGCTGGAAGTGGGATAATATTTTTTGACAGAAGGCTTACAGATTTCTGGAGAAAGCCAACTAATACAAAGAAGAATCGTCCGAGCTTTTCTGAATTTTCTGAATATTTTGGAGAAAATTCTAGCCTTACTCCTATCCAAGTCAGAGGTGAAATTAAAATTGTGAATTTTTTGAATATTTTCCAGAATTTAATAAATGATTTTTTTTGGCTAAGTATAAATTTTTTTGAAAGTTTTGACACTTGGTGGTAACCACAACCAACCTTAAGACTGGGTGTTTTAAGGTGAAAATTCGATTTTTATGGCTAAGTATGAGAATAAAAAAAAAGAAAATTTTCCAACACTTAGCCATTTCGCAGCCCCGTTATTTTCAAAACTTTGCAAATCCTTTCCTAACTTTAAAATTTCCATTGTTTGCCTGCAGGCCTTATACATTATGAAATTCCAGGTAGACAAAGATGCTCCTCCAGAGTCGAGGATGACTTCAAAGTGGAAGAACATCAGCGACACCAACCTCAGACACATCAATCTAAGGGAGTTTAAGAAGCGAATGTTTGGTTTGGACAACCTTGTGCCTACCACCATTGTGCGAAAAATGATGAAGAGTGGTATCGTGCACGCTGTCGGCTTCCTCCCCACCATGCAGTGCAATGAACTAGTAGTTGAATGTGCCAAACACTACAACCCCATCAGTAAGGATATCGTTGCACCTGATGGAAGAGTGTTGGCGAATGTCAGCAAGGAGGCCATCAGAGAGGCCTTCAGGATCCCTGAGTACCACAACGCAGTATATATGACAAAGGACGAAGCTGACAGTATGTACCATGACCACCTGGAGGAATATGATGCCATAGTTAACCATTCTTGGCTAGACAAGCCGAGGAAGGGCGCCTCCAAACTCCAGAGAAAGAGCCTAGTGCGAGCATACTTCAAGGAGGACATTGGGGACATGATTGTCTTGCTCAATAGAATAATAGGAAATCCTCAGGGAGCTCCATTCGAACCCTAGATGTATTATTTCATTAATGAAATAATCAATGGAGTAAAAATGATAGACTGGGCCCGTATGATCAGCGACAGCCTAGACAGCCAACTAAAGAATCTGGAGGTGAATAGGACTTTCCTCATGAGTTCTTACTTGTTCTATTCTTTTGCTAGGACCTATAGGTACAGAGGTCTCACTTGTAGAGGAGAAGTTGGGAACAAGGAGAACCAATTTCCAGTATATGATTGTTATCCCCAGCTCCACATGGAGGAGAAGTTCCATTTCAAAAGGGTGAATGATACCTTCCTGATGCACATTACCCGGACCCTTCAAGGAGGTCTGCACCAGAGGCTCTCTCAAGAGTCTATGGACTTCATCGGTCGGTTCGAGTGTTGGTACATCCAATATCCAAAGTTCACTTACCTCCGAATTCAGGGATTCTATGGGCCTCCATACAAGCTTCCAACTTACCCTACCAAACGAGTGGTACTGCTCGAGGTTGTGAGATAATTGGAGGAGTATATAGTGATTCAAAGGGATAAGCAGAAAAAGGCAGGGACGTCCTCACTTACAATTGGTAATGGGCTGGAAACATGTCCATCATCACAGGCTGCAGCCACCGCTGAGAAAGAACTGGCTTGGTATCCCTTCTATCAATACAAGGCAAGAAAGGATTTCGATCCATTCCATAGGATAAATAAGATCGAAGGGACAACGTTTGAGCACAGACTGGATCTGGAAGACTACTAGGCTAATGCAGCCGATAGTTTCGAGATCCGGAAGAGGTTCTAGTCAAGAATTCCTCTGAGTATGGTGAGAGCAACGGAAGTATTCAAAGTTGCCGATCAGGTAGAAGAAGGCCTAGAACTTTAGCAGCAGGTTTTGAGAAGATGAAGGATGAACCCTTAGTCTTGATAGATTGGACAGAGGGAGAAAAATCAGATCTAACAGACCTCATGAGGTCGGTGGTTGAGTACTGAAGGTGGTGGGCGTCCGAAAAGACAAAACAGTTGAAGACCAAAGGTGTGGCTTTAACTTATGAATTAATGCGAGTAGATGATACTCTATCCGTCAATCCTTATACCTCCGTCGGTGATGCTCGGAATCCAGAAAGTGTTGGGTCTCGAAAGAGGAAGGAGTTGGGTGGAAGCTCCACAAAGGTCACAGGGAAAAGGGTTGTAGGTGAGAGAAGAGAATCTAGTGAAAGCCACTCCATCCTAAGTGCTGCTTCCATTGTGCCTGATTAGAGTACAATTGGGGAGCAAGAGATGAACATCTGTGTGATTGATGATGAAGTAAGAGTGCTTTCCCAGCCAGTTGAGGAAGTGGTGGAGAAGGTCTTCTGAACTCCAGACAGGGGGCAGATTGAGGCCCCTACAATCTTCTTGGATGGCATACCAACGAACCCAGGAGAGGCAGATGATGAGTTTGATCGGAACACTGTAGAACAATCAACCATTCTGGATTGGCTGAGAGCAAGGATAAAGGCCAAGGTTCCCAAGGAGGCCCACTCAACCGAGGAGGTCACCGCAGCATTCCTGGAGAAGGTGAATGAACCCGCTATAGCTAAACTGCCCAAACTAGTGAGGAAGTTTTCCCTGATTTAGAGAGACAGTGCCGGATTCAGGACAGTCCAGATATCAGTGCCCAAAGAAGGGAAGACTAGGGACAATGTCACCGCAGATGATTACAAGGTTACCACCATAGAGATGGGTAAACCTACCCAGGACCAAGAGATCCAATATTTTGTTGACTCCTGCAACGTTCTAAAGATGAGGCTGGCTCATGAAAAGGAAAAGAGGAAAAAAGTGGAAGAAGAGAACCGACAGTGGAAGAAGTATGTTCTCCATCTTACTAGCCCGCTCAACCATGAAGTCTCGGCTACTCCACCACAGCCTCTTCAACAAGGATCAGTGAAGGACTATGATGATATGAAGGGATTGTACACTCAAGAGAAGGAGTGGATTTCAGATGCTTTTGTACGTGCTGACACCCTGGTAGAAAACTTAGTATCGGTACATGAGGCAACTTCTTTGTTGATTGATCGTATCCAGGATCTAGCATCCAATTGGGAAGAACTGGATGAAATTCAGAATGAAATACTCCCTCACCTGAAGGTTATCCGAGGCATGTCAAAGAGGAGCTTAGTGGATGTAGGCATCATACAGACAGGAGACAGGTATGACTTTGGCACGTGGTACTATGCTCTGGTCACTCGGATTGAGGTTCTGAAGAAATCCGAGACCAAGTGTTTTGAGACAGAGGCAAGGGTTAGAGAGATCCTGGGCAAGGTATTCTGTGTGGCATCAAAGATCTGGAAGAAGGAAAGCCTAAGGGAGAAGCATTTACAAGCAGAGAACTTGAGAGCCAAGATTCAGGGATGATTAACAAAGGCGATCTTTCAAAGATTGCAAACTTCCTCTCCGTCGATGACAACTTCCTCACCCAAGCAGTGGAGTGGGAAGGCATCCTTGCCACATGCGCCGACGATGTGGACCTCATCGACTTCCAGATTGGCTGTTTGCCAAGTGTCACCATGGAGGAGATCAAGCTCGTTGTGTCCAAATACATTGAATCTCTGAAAGAGGAAAGTGGCCACTCACCTCAGTAAAATTAGCAGTTGCGCCACTTGTCACTTTTTCATTTGCCTAAACTGATAGTATTTTGGGAAACCCTAATTAGGGTTTAGGACTTTCAATCTTGGCCCTTGATCACTGTTTGATCTCGGCCATTCATTTATTTTTGAGAAACTATATAAGGTTGCCTCCTCTCATTTGAAAAGGGTGAGGTTTTTTGATGTATTGTTGCTTAAGGTCATTTCCAGATAATATATTGCATGTGCGCTGCTTTGTAATCTCTATTATTTGAATGATTTGCATGGTTTCAATTGCCTCAACACTGAGTTAGAAATAATTTAGATTTGCTTTCATTGTTGTTAATTTGAATGAAGCATTTGATAAGTGTCAATTGATGGTGTATTTCGGCTCATACTTTTGGTAAATGGATGATTTCCATTCTACCGTGCAAAGTTAGTCTGAGCCCATCCCCTGTGCATCCCAACATCTCGATCATAAGCACAACCCATTGAAGATTGCACCGGCCTTTTGTAGTTGCCCCTAGTGTGGCGAAGCAAGGTTTGGTTTCTCGAAAGCACCCAGTTGATACTGTCTCCGAAATTCGTAGGACTAGATTAGCCTTCCTAAACCCTATCTCTTTTTCCCTTTCTTTTGAAAGTCTAAATCCCAGAAAATCCCCCAAAAAAAAAAGAAGAGCCTAAAATTGCTAAATCCATCTAAGTCCAGCAATTCAGGGATACTTGTCAAACGTAAGTCCCTCTTGAAAATTTCAGCAGGCACTACCCAAGAAGCTATTCCACTAAAGTCGCTTGTTCGCACATATAGACCTTGGAATTAGTAGTGATTTTTCAGGAGAGGATAGAATACCTTCGGATATCCTATCCTAATGTTTGGTAGATGATAAAATAGACACCAACAAGTTCATATGATGTATTAAAATTAGCTAAACATGATTTTAGTGCCCAAAATAAAATTTGAAATTAATCAAGAGATGTAGGTCAGCCAAAGGTAATTTGTTATTTTGTTTTAATTTAGCCAAGTCGGCCTCCATAGGAAAATACATTAATTTCACCTTGATCGCCTATAAGAGGGTTTGAAATATCAATTTCAACATCAAATCAAACGAATTATTCCTTCTCTCTTGAGCGAATTTCATCAGCAGCCAGCAATTTGTAGCGAATTTCATTAGCAGCCAGCAATCTGTAGCTAATTTCATCAACAGTCAGCGAATCTAGCAGTAAGAAGGCAAATTTACCACAAGAGCAGTGACAACATCATCCTTTGAAGGGCGAATTTAGGCAGATTGGAGGGCAAATTTCATCCTCCAGTGGCAAAGGATTAAGGATACAACAAACTCTTGAGCATTAGCAGTTGCTTCATTAATTAGATTTTGAAGTTTAAGTTCTGAAAGCAGAAGTAAGTTCATTATTTAGGCTGATGTAAAGTAAGGAGCAGATCTGATTTGAGATTGATAGTCATTTTGTTAAAGTAAATTAGACCTTCTTAATGCATGTAATGAATAGATCAGTCTTATTTTGCAATTGATTTCACATTTAAAGTGCAAAACTCGTTTCATAGTTAAGTAAATAGGCTTCATTGCATAAGCACTACTCTAACTTGCACATCTCTCATAGGTAAAAGATGGCGGCTCCTAAACCAAACAAGACTCTTTCCCACCAAGCGCTCATCAAGGAAGATTTGAAGGGGACTGCATTCAAAAGAAGGATCACGTCGAATTGGAGCAAAGTAGGAGACACTTATCTCGGGAAGTTCGACACCAAGAAGTTCCACCACACATCATACATCAATGAACCTACAGCTACATCCCAAGAAGATGATCGAAAGTGGAATCATAAATGCAACAATCTTTCCTCTTGCGATGCAATGCTACGAGCTCATTGTAGAATGTGCTCAACACTATGACTCTGCCTCAAGGAGAATTGTGGCGAAGGATGGGACAATGCTCGCATATCTCTCGGAGACAGCAATCAGCGAGATATTCCATCTACCCGAGCCCAAGGACATGATCTACATAAGCTTGGAAGGAGCTAAATCAGCCTACGACGATGATCCAGATGCTTGTGCAAATATCATTGACAATTTTGGTTGAAGAAGAATAGAGGAGGAAGAAGCAGGTGGCCCGATAGACTCCATAGGATAGACTTCAATGATGAATAGAGAGACTTCATCACCTTACTTCATCGATTCGTTGGTGCATCTGAGGCTTCATACTTTGAGGATTGGATGTTCTACTTCATTGAGACTATTACCCATGACAAGAAGGCAATCAATTGGGTGAGACTCATCAGCAACAACATTGATAAATAGTTAAGGAGGCTAATGCGCACCAAAACATTCTATATGATTTCTTACGTCATATATTCCATTGCGAGAAATTTTGATTATCTGGGACTCATGTACACGAGCATAGTTGGAAGGAGACCTGGACAGATTAAGGTATATGACTGTTATCCACAACTTAAACATCCACCAAAAAAACACTACAGGAGGGTGAATGATGCATTATATCACGAGGCAGTTTCGAGGTGGATCACAATTGAGAGACTCTCCAGAAGCGCAGGCATTGGTAGAACAACATGGTGCATGGTTCATCCAGTTCCCAAAGTTCACATACATCAAAGTTCAAGGATCTCCTCTTCTTCCCTACATGTTACCGCGCTACCCAAAGAATAGAGTGGTGCTACTCGAGGTGGTGAGACAATTATTGGCATACATCAAGGCATATAGACACAAGCATGGACCCGATATCTCTTTTCCTATCACGCTTGGAGATTCCATTGAATCATGCCCATCCATTCATGCAGCAGAAGATGCCGAGCAAGAATTAGCACCACATTCACTCAAGCTATTCACAACCAGAGATTTTTTTGATCCATATGGTAATGTGAAAGAAGTCCTGGGAAGAAAGAATGGACACCTCTGGCATCTTGAAGATTATTGGATGAACGTTCAAAATGATGTGGAGGTAAAAAAGAAGATGTATTCCAGACTACCTCTCGATTTCATCAGGGAAGGCAAGTTGTTTCATGTAGCTGATGAAGTTCAAGACAGTGGTAAGTATCTCCAAGGAGCCTACGCCAAAGAAGATAAAGAGATCAAATTCAAATGGGCAGATATAGAAATTGATGACTTGAAAGAATTAATGAAGCGAGACTTGGAGTACACTCGCATATGCATAGATGTACAACACCAGAAGTTGAAAGAGCAGAATATAGCACCGACATTCCACTTAGAAGAAAGGGCGGATGGTGAAGTTGAAGCTAGTGCAAGTGGGAGTGCACCTCAATCATCTCAGTCAAGAGGATCAAAGAGAAAGGAAGATCGTGGTGAAAAGGATCCCTCAAAGAAGAAGCATAAATCAAGTGCGAGTCATCCTTCCTCCAGACAAGAAGAACAAAGGATGGAAAAGACGCCGAGTCAAGGAGCCAATGAATCAGCAGAGTCTAGAGTCCACAATGATAAAGGCAAAGAAAAAGCATCTCAAGAACAAGAAGATCTCACTCATCTCATTCAAGAGATCGAAGAAGGCAAACAAGATAACGATGAAACTACTTCACCACCGAGAGATGAACAAATGTGCGAAGAAGCACAAATTCAAGAAGGAATATCTTCTATTCTGGAGTGGTTAAAAGAAATATTAGCTCAAGAGGTGATAGTGGTTGAAGAAGAACAAACATATGATATAGCAAGCCTTCTAAGCCAAAATCGAGAAGCCATTGAGAAGAGGAAAGCTATGAAGATCTCAAAGGTGATTAGAGATGATTTAGGATCAAGAAAGTTGCAAGTATCCACTCCAAGAGTTGAGAAGTACGAAGGAGAGATCACAGTTGATGAGTCTGACATGGAGACTATTGATTTGGGTCCACTCATCTCCGAGCAAGCTATAGGTGATGCAACTGATTCATTGAAAGTAGTCAATGACATGTTGAGAGCTGAAATAGAAAAGAATAGAAGATTGGAAAAGGAAATAAATGCGTGAAGGGATTATGTCCAGCAATTTCAACAACCATTGAGGCATTAGAGTCCAGCAGCCACACCACCTCCCTTTCTTCCTCCATAATCAGTTGATCATATGGAGAAGATGAGGAACTCCACACAGTTGATGGATGCATGGATAGAGGATTCATATACTAGATTTAGCAAATTCATGAAGGACATAATGAAGATACTCAACACGGTCGTAAAAGTCCTTGGGAGAACTCATGTTCCCATAGAAGCCTCCGAAGCATTTGCTCATGCTAGAGATGTCATCAATCCTATACTTAAAGTAATCAGGAAAACACCGAGGGAAGTTTTATCAAGAGAAAAGATTAAGGAAAAACACCTAACCTTTTACAATGGAGTAGCTTACTTCGCATGTAGAAGATCATCTTTGAGGAGATTGGAAATGGGTGTAGTCAAGTTCAAGATGATATGCACCAAATCCATGATAAGATAGTAGAATTAGCACAGATTGTTTTGGAAAGAAAGATTGATCCCGGAACGATTATAGAAGCTAAGGAGTTGGAGGAAAGAATAAGAGCTATCTTCCATGGGACTGATGGAATGATCACCAAGGAATAGTTGAATAATATGCTCGAGTTCGTAGTCTTAGCAAGCAAAACTCAAGAACTCGAAGCTGAATGGGAGGATGCCATTGTCAAAGCTTTCGATGAGGTCATGCACATGGAGGAGCAGTTGAAGTCTCTACCTGAGATCCCGATATGGAGATAGATGATATGGTGACATAATTCATCGAATATGCCAAGAAGGAATGTGAGAAAGAGAGCCAGATTCTAGAAGATAGTTTGTTATGATCCCACTTAGCATTTCATTTTCCTATTGGAGGATGCTTCCTCGATTTCCATGTCAGCACATGTTATTTTCTCATTGGTTGATTTTGTGGCAATGTTTATCTAGATAGGGTTTCATTTGTATCAAACCCTAATTAGGGTTTAGGTGGCAAGATCTTGGCCCTTGATCTTCATTCGATCTCGGCCCTTCATTGTATTTGGGAGTTCTATATAAACTCTACTCATTTCATTTGTAAAAGTTAATAGAATAGAATAAGATTAAGAGCAATAGGAGAGAAATAGGCTAAGGCGATAGATAGTGACAAGAGAAAGACTTGAAGAATTGTTGTTGTTTGGCTGTTGGATCAATAAAATATTGAAGTTATGGTGTTTTTATTCAATCCTTGAAGTCTATTGCGTGGTTCTTTATCTTCTCAAGTCAATCTTTGATGTTAGTTTAAGCATTAGATTAAATGATGGAATGTTGCACTTGATATATTGTGAAGCTCGCTATCCATACCACTAGCTTCTTGCTAATTGTAAGATTTCCTTGCGTGGTCAACTGGAACCTTTAAAGTTGTTTAAGTTAGATTATTGCTGAATCATTGATATGCATTCAACTAATGGTGTCTATGATTAGTAGTGATTTGAAAATCTCCAAACATCCTTAGAAGATTGCACTAGTTCTAGTGGAGTTGTTCATGTATGGTGATGCTATGACTAGTTGAGTTTCACTTGTGTCATTCTTCATCCATTCATTTTTAGGATAGCTTAGAACCTCTCTAAACCCCTATCTTTTGCCATTTTTTTTGGATAATCATTCAGTAGTATTAGGAAGAAACTTCATTGCATATCATTTGCAAAGTCCTGCATGAAACCTTTTGTAACCACAAATGCCCCTTGATGAAATAGCAATTACAACGACCAACTGAACTTATCCACACATAGTGACCCTACATCCATGAACCTTGGAGTCTTCTCGAATGATCCTTAAGCTAATCTTCAGCATTCGAGAGATTTTGTTCAAGAGAGGATAAGACACTTAAGGTATTTTATTCTGTATTCGCATGTGCCTAAAAAACACATCAACAGATCCCAAGTTGGGTTAAACTCTTTGATGTAGTACGTCTTTTTTCGACCTTTACAATTATTCAACATGGCAATTTGAAACTTTCCTATGACCAACTTTTTTATTTCCTCATTGGTATTCGGACATTCGTGCAACTTGATGCTCCATTTATTCAACCACTTTTTGTTTTGTTTCATCCAAGTTTTTTGCCTATGGTTAGGTCCCTCTTCCATGGCAATTTTGGGCCACCGTTGATTATCCGTGATTTCCACCTTCTTCAGATAACTTATTAACCTGGTTATCGCTGAAGCCTCCAATAGGAAAGTATCTGCTTTCGCTAAAAGGATTTCATATGGAACTAATGTTTTAACTTTGAGATTGCTTGTGATTAGGTTTTTTTGAACCCTCTCTAATTCTCTCCATCCACAGTTTGACATGCTGCCTCCCCAAACTTTGCAACCATATAGAACAACCAACGTAACCACCAAACCAAAAAGAGTTTTCTTGGTTTTCCAATCCCACAATTCAGCTTTTCTGCACCTATTTTGGAGTAGAAACGATGATTTCCATCCTCCCTATACCCTTTTCGCTCTACTAGTCGCCCAGCTAAGCTTATAGTGGAAGTCAATCCCTAGATATTTGTATTCTTTCAAAATTTCTAGTGGGCTGCCATCAAAAAGGAAGGTAATTTGCTTTTCTTTCCTCTTTAGAGAGAAAATCATGATCTTGGTTTTAGTAATGTTCACCTGCATCCCTACCTCCTGACAAAAGTTCTCTAGTGCTTTTAAGTGCTCTCTGAGCCCATGAGCTGTTTTAGAAATTAGGATAAGATCATTGGCGTATAGAAGTAATTTCACCACATATCTCGCAAGTTGGACGCCTTCTCCCTCTGTTTTGTTCAACCATCCTTCTAATTTATCAATGTATAAACCAAATAAAGTCGGGGATAAAGGACATCCCTGTTTAACACCAATATCGCTACCAAAACACTCAGACATTCCATCACTACTTCTGACTTTAGCTCTAACTTTCTCATAAAGTCTATGCACTGCAACTCTATACATGTCGGGAACACCCAATTCTTCCATTCTATTCCATAGCTTGTCTCTAGGCACTGTGTCAAAGGCTTTCTTAAAGTCCACAAAACAGCAATATGCTTCTTCCCCTTGATTGTCCAATATTTTCTCTATCAAATGCTGAATAGTGATGCAGTGATCAGTGATGGAATGCTTCGATCTGAAACCTGTTTGTCCTTTGGCTCTTTTTCCTTCATTTTCTGCCCAACTGCTGATTCTACACTCTATCATGCTCCCAAAAAGTTTGCGTAGAAGGGGGTTGACTATGTGTTGTGACCATTTCACACATCGCCCCATTAAAATGGGGAGCCCCTCTTTTTTGCTTTTGTTTTGCCTGTTTTTCTCTCTGCTTTAGGGTTTTGAATTAAATGAGTGAGTCGTCTGGATTAGGGTTAAGCTTTAGGAGTTGCCTTTTGATATTTTCAAGCCGAGTCCAGTCTAATTTTGAAAGATTATTGAGCATCCTCGCTGAGATTGCAAATTTTGAATTAGCTTGAGTCTGTCAGGAAGTTGAGTATGTCTCAGGATGAGTCTAGTCAGAATTTTGAAGGCACATTCAAGTTATGATTAAGTGTTAGCATTTCAATGATTGAATTATGCAATTTTGTCCGGGTGAATTTTGCCCAAATTTTTGAAGGTTTGCTAACTTTCCCCTGGCCTTGGAGATGACCTAATTTTGCCTTGTCAAGTGATTGAAGACCAAAAATGTGGATATTTTGGCCTACAGAGGTGAAATCGCCCCTGTCCCTCACCCAGGGACCAGGGCGAAAGTGATATTTTGTGCATATTGGTTATTGACTTGTTTAAATTGTTTTGTGCAGGATCGCCAGGGGATATGATCGAACACAAATTGAAGATTTTGAAGATTTCGAAGACTCAAAAACGATGAATTTTGAAGATTCAAGACAAGTTCGCTCCTGTCCCTCACCCAGGGACCAGAGCGATTTTCCTCAAACACACCTTCTTGGACATTTTTTTGGATTTGGACTTTGTTCATAACTTGTGAAATGATGGTATCTTCCCCAGCAAAGGAAATTTGAGATGATAATTATGAAGATTTGACCCTAAGGACCAAAATCGCTCCTGTCCCTCACTGAAGGACCAGAGCTTGTTTTTCAAAGTTGCACCGTCCTTGCAGGGCCAAGACATTTTTTTGATTGGAAGAGGTCAAGGAGGGCACGTTTTGTCCATTGAATATAATTTGAGCGACCAACTAACAAGGAAATATGCTAAAATGACAAGGATCGCTCCTGTCCCTCACTGAAGGACCGGAGCTTGAATTCCAAACTTACGTTGTCCACACAAGAGTTAAGTGATTTTGCGATTTAAGGAGGTCAGGAGAAGAAGGCTCTGTTCATTGAATATAACTTGAGCTGTCTACGAAGTTGAAAATCAACCCAAATTGGCTAAGGCGCTCCTATCCTTGACCAAGGGACCAAAGCGAATATCAAAGGTAGCTCCTGTCCCTCTCCTAGGGACCAGAGCGATTTTCCCTCAAGACATGTTTTTGGCCAAAGTAAAGTGAATTTCAAGATTGATATGAAGGAAAGAGGGCACAATCAACCCGTTGAAGATAATTTTGAAGGTTGCAAAACGCAAAGTAAGCCCATAATGGCCAAGGCGCTCCTGTCCCTCTCCAAGGGACTAGAGCGATTTCCTCATAAGGCAAATTTCCCGCAAAGTTAGAACGAATTTCATGTTGGAGATGAGTGAAAGAAGGCACAATCAACCCGTTGAAGACAATTTTGAAAGTTGGCGAAACACAAGTGAGCTTATAAATGCAAGATCGCTCCTGTCCCTCTCCAAGGGACCAGGGCGAAATATAGATTGTCTAGATTTCCCTTCCAAGTTTGGTCGGATCCAAGCCAAGGCGCATGATGGAGATGATATTAGGAACGCTTCGAAGAGGAACAAAGTTGCAAAGACCATGAGAACTTGATGGAAATGGCCAAAGCGCTCCTGTCCCTCTCCAAGGGACCAGAGCGAAATATTCAAGTATGCCTAATTTTAAGAGGCCACTTTCGTTTCAAACATTCAAGATGGAGTAAGCAATAACATTTTACGCCTTGAAGACAATTTGATATCAATATGATTGAGGATTTGCGCCATGGACTAAAGTTCGCTCCTATCCTTCACTGGAGGACCAAGGTGATTTCTATTAAACTAGTCATTTCCTTCCAAAACCATATCAAGGCGAAGTCATGCAAGGTCCGAAATGTCTTTAGGAAGACGATGAATAAGGGATTAACGTCAAAAGTCAACAAATTCAAGCTCAAATGCAAAGTTCGCTCCTCCTGTCCTTCACTGGAGGACCAGGGCGAAAATCCTTAGAAGGGCTCGTTTTGTCTTGAGAAGGCGAATTAAACATGCATTAAGCGGACAATAGAGATCATTGATTACCTCACATCATAAATTGACAATTTGGAAAACGAGGATCAAGGACAAAAAGATGAAATCGCTCCTGTCCCTCACCAAGGGACCAGGGCGAAAATGGTTCTAAAGAGCATTCATTCAAAAATTGAATAGAGCAAACTCAAAGTCACGAATGAAAACCCCATTTTGGACGTAAAGAAAGAAATTTCAAACGTAAAAGGCAAGAAGTATGAGGTCTAGAATCAAATCGCTCCTGTCCTTCAGTCAAGGACCAGGGCGAAATTGCTTTAAAACAAGTTCCTTCCAAAGATTAAATAAATTAAAACCCAAATGCCAAGCAAGAATGCTATTTCGGACATCCAAGATGGGACTTTGAACGTGAGAAGCGAGAGATACAAGGCTAAAATGAAGGGGCGCTCCTATCCCTCTCCAAGGGACCAGAGCGATCTTGTTAATATCTATTGTTTTCCATGCTTGGGCGCCAATATCATTCAAATTGCATTAAATGCCAAGTTCGATAAAACCTTGAAACATTTTGAAATTAAAATGACATTTAATAAGTACGCATGGTATTTAATAATTAATTTTAGCCTTTTAAAAAATCAAAATTCAATTGCAAAGGCATTTAATTAATTAATTAAATTATTAAATGAAAGGAGTGCGCTTGGGGTTTTATTTTAAATATTTTATAAAGGTCGGCCTCCTTTTTATTTAATTTTGTTTATTATTTGCTTCATTTCCACCAAGTCGGCCTATGGGAGAGTATAATGGTGAGCGCCTATATAAGAAAGGTATTTTGAAACATTTTGATCCATCATTCAATCATTGTTTAAATGCGATTTGGAGAAGCAATAGAAGGAGCGAAATCTCATCCAAGGAGGAGTGCGAATTTTGTTGGAGGTGGAGCGAATTGTTCCTCAAGGCGTTGAAGACCTAAGGTGGTGAAGTTGATGAAGGAGGCGCCTTTGCTAGAAGACTTCGATCTTCATTTTGCCTAGCAAATCTCTTAATTTTTGCATCTTTTTTTAGAGCTAGTTCTCCAAGAAAGGTATGGTGAAGATCTTCCTAGCCTAATTTTGAAATTTTGAATTTCCAATTGCATAATCGTATTTAGGTAATGATAATTCAAAGATTTATCATGAAGTTTCCTAAATTTAAAGCTTAAACTTAATCTATATTTCTACGTTCCAAGGTATATTGCTCATTATGAAATGTTGTGTAGGTGTCAAGATGGCGACCCCAAAGCCAGGAGCATCCACCAGTCGTCCAGCCCTTATGAAGGAAGATCAAAGGAACAAAGAAATGGAGACCAAGATCGTATCAAAATGGAGCAACATTGGAGATACCAACTTGGGAAACTTCAGTGTGAAGAAGTTTCGAGAGGTCCCCTACATTGGAAAGCCATCACCTGTCGCAAGGAGAATAATTGAGAGTGGCATCATCAAGGCGGCTGGCTTCCCTCCAGCAGTCCAGTGCCATGAGCTGATGATCGAGTGTGCTCACCATTATGACCCACAGTCAAGATCGATCGTGTCCAAGGAAGGAAACACTTTGGCTTATCTTTCAGAAGAGGCTATCAGTGAAGCTCTCCATCTGCCAGAACATAAAGATATGATTTACAAAAGCTTGGAAGGAGCTAGATCTATGTACAAAGATGATCGAGACACTTGCTTGAGCATCATCAACAAGAATTGGTTACTCAAAAGTCGTCCTCGCCTGAGCAAGATTCCCAACACACCACATAGGATCGACTTCCAGGAGGAGTACAGAGATTTGATAACCTTACTCAATCGAGTTACAGGGGCTCCTCAGGCCTTCTATTTTGAGAAGTGGATGTTCTTCTTCATCCAAGTGATAGTTCAAGGAAAAGGAACAATTCATTGGGCTAGAATTATTAGCCATTGCTTGGACGTACAGTTGAGAAGACAGAAGGCTACTAAGTCTTTCCACATGAGTTCATACATCATATATGCCTTGATCAGGAGTTTTGAATATGCAGGACTACCTCACAAAGGATCGATTGGAAGAGGACCTGGAGAAGTCAGAGTTTGTGAATCTTATGTTCATTTGCATCATCCACCTGGGAGTAATTACAAGTTAGTCAATGATACCTTCACAATGAACATCACCAGGACACTGCAAGGCGGGATTCATAATCGGCTATCTCAGGAGGCACAAGAACTTGTAAAGAGGTATGGTGCTTGGTTTATCCAATTCCAGAAGTTTACATATATTAGAGTTCATGGGTGTCCTTCACCTCCATATATGTTGCCAAGATATCCGGCAGACAGAATAGTACTACTTGAGGTGACTAGGCAACTGGCAGCTTATGCGAAGGCATTCAAACACAGGCATGGAAATGGGATTCCTGTACCTATCATACTAGGAAATTCAGTTGAGGTATGTCCTAATGTTCTAGCTTTAGATGATGCAGAAAGGGAGTTGGCCTTGTATTCATTTTCGTTCTTTTCATTGAGAGTGAATTTTGATCCTTATGGGCATATAGAAGAGACAGTTGGTAGAAAATACAAGCATGAATGTCAGGTAGAAGACTTTTGGATGAATCTCTCAGATGATTTGGAAGTGAAAAGAAAGATGCATTCCAGATTGCCTTTGGATTTCATCAGGAAATGCAAAGTTTACAGAGTGGCCGATCAGGCTCAGGACAGTGGCAGGCACCTCCAATCCTCTTATGATAGAGAGGACAAGGCAGTAAAGATAGATTGGAATGAACCTGAGGTTGTGGACTTGAAGACTTTGATGGATCCAGTTTTGTCCTGTACTCGCAAATGGGTTGATGTGCAACATCAAAAGTTGAGAGAGCAAAATATATCAATGACTTTTACTTTGGAGGAAAGGTCGGCAGAAGGAGCAAGCGTAAGTGAGGGCCATCCTCATCCTAGAAGCACAAGCGAAGGCAATCCTCACCCCAGAAGCGTAAGTGAAGGCAATCCTCATCATAGAGGTGCGAAGAGAAAGGAGAGACCTAAAAAAAGGAATCCTCCAAGAAGAAGCAAGAGGCCAATCGAGATCGTTCATCCGGCACATCTTCTCGACAAGAGAAGAGGACACTTGAAGTTGAGGAATCTATGGAGTCAATGGTTCAGAATGATAAACCTGAAGGAGGACAGGCATCTCAAAGTTCATCAAGTCAATCTCCCCAGGTCAATGAACTACATGAAGACCAGAATGACGATGAAGCGACGTCTCCTCTCCGGAAAGAAGAGTCACTACCTAAAGAAATACAAGGTAGAGAGACAAGGTCCGCCATTCCAGATTGGTTGAAAGAGAGACTAACAAGGGTGATTGTGATCGAAGACGAAGATAATGTGATTGATTTAGATAGCCTTGTTGGAGATTCTCAGGGAGTAACAGAAAAGAGGAAGGCCACCAAAATGTCCAAAATGATCAGAGATGAAACAGGGTCCAGGAAGTTGCAGATAGCTACACCGGCAGTGGACAAGTACGAAGGTGAGATCCTTGCAGAAGAGTATGATGTAGAAACCATTGAGCTTGGTCCACTCACCACCGAGCAAGCATTGGATGAGGCAACTGATTCATTTGAGGTGCTTAAAGATAAACTTAAGGAAGAAATGGAAAAGAGTAGAAAACTTGAGAGAGAGGTCGGTGCTTGGAGAGGCTACTTTAGCCACCTCAGTCAGCCTTTGGGACGTCAGGATCCAGCAGTATCTCCTGTGCAAGCACTTCCCCTTGAATCAGTTGGTGAAGCAGAGAAAGTTAAGAGCTTGGTTCAGCTTATGAGCTCTTGGATTGACAAATCCCATACCGTTGCCATTGAGTTCGCAACAAGAATGATGCAGACCACCCATCGAGCTATCCAGGTCCTTGAGATCATTCATAACCTAATGATAACAGTAGCCGCCTTTGCTCACACTAGAGATGTTATCATTCCTGTCCTGCAAGTAATAAGGCAAACATCAAGGAAGATCCTAGCACAAGAAAAGATAATGGATGGAGGATCTCATAGTTTACTCCAATGGTCAACTTTACTCCAGATGAAGGAAGTTCTTTTTGAGGACATCAGTAACAAATGCAATCAAGTTGAAGAGATTATCCATCTGATCTAGGACAAGGTGTTTGAAGTATTATGTATTATTCTTGGCAGGAGGATCGAAGTTGAGACAGATGTGGATTTGCAAGAATTAGAAGAAAGAGTCAAGGCCATCTTTTGCAAAGATGAGAATTTTATTACGGATGAGCAACGGGATCAAATGTTTGCTACCATGCTCCTGATTGAGAAAATTAAAGAACTTGAACCTGGATGGGACACTGCTCTTCTCAAGGCTTTCGATCAGGTCATCCACTTGGAGGAACGAATGAGGAATCTTCCTGAGATTCCTATTGCTGAGATCGAGGGAATCGTGTTCAGATTCATTACATATGCTAAAAAGGAGCATTGGAAAGGGAATAAGGTTCTAGAAGAGAGGTTGTTATAGATGACATGGCACCTTAATTGTCATTGGTCTATGTTTCCTAGATTTTTGTGCCAAATTAAATATTTGGCTATGCATTTAATATTGTGCAATAAAAAGGGAACTTTTGTAATAAAACCCTAATTAGGGTTTAGGTGTCAAAATCTCAGCCATTGATCTTCTTTTGATCTGGGCCATTCATTGTAATTGAGGATGCTATATATACCCTCACTCATTTTCATTTTGTCATGAGAGATTAGAGAGAAAATAAGAAATAGTTAGAAGTTTAGAGCTTTTTGGAAAGAAGAAAGTTATTTTTGTAGAAAGATTGAGCATTGAAGAAGGAATTTCAAGCAATTGTTGTCTATTTTGGCTTTGAGATCAATAAAATATTGAAGTTATGGTGTTTTATTGCAATTCTTGTGGCTATCTTCATGGTTGTTCATTTTCTTGAATCATTCTCAGTTGAAGTAGTATTTAAGGTTGAAGGACTAAGTGTTGGGCTTGATTTTGGTGAGATTCACGTTCCAAACCACTAGCTTCTTACTGATTGTGGGAACGCCTTGCGTGGTCAACTGGAGATACTTAAATTACTTAAACCTTCAATCGTCATTGAGCTTTGGATATGTGCCTGTGTGGTAGTGTCCATGATCCTTGATGAATTGAAAAAAATCATTTGTTACCTTAGAAGATCGCATCAATTTCAGTTGGGTTGTTATTTCATGGCAATATTGAAATTGGTAGAATCTTGCCAAGTCTAGCCTACATTGGGTCATTCATAGGATTAGATTAGAATTTATCCCTTGTAAACTCTACCTTTTGATCTTTTTGAGAACTTGTTAGTTTTAGGAAATTTCTGTTCCTGCAAATCGGAGGACGTAAGGCCCCTTGATGAAACAGCATTCACAACGACCACTGGTGCTTATCCACACGTAGAGACCCTACATAAAAGAACATTGGAGTCACCCTGATTGATCCTTTTTTGCGACATCTTCAGCAATCAGAGGCTTTATTCAAGAGAGGATAAGGTACCCTTGGGTATTTTATTCTGTGTATGATTGTGTACAAAATACACGTCAACACTATGATAGTGCAATAGTTAGATGGATTGTTCTTATCCCCAACTTTAAAAAAGGGAATAACCACACTAGTTGTCCAATCTACTAGAAAACCATCTTGAATGACACTATTGAAGATTCCCTTTATGTGAGAAGTGTGAAGTTCAACTCCCCACTTTAAGAATTCAACTTGCAGCCCATCAATATCACTCACCTTACCACTTGCTAAATTCTTTATTCCCTGTTTGATATCCTCAATTGTGAATAGCTCCACCAAAGTGTTCACTATGGGAGGAGAGTTCCTCTCATGTGACCGCTCGTAAAAAAACTTAGCATATTCCAGCCATTGTGCAACTATAATATTGTTCTCAATTTGCTTTCTCCTTTGTTGTAGTTCCTTCCAAAAATCTTTGGATTGTGTTTACCAAGATAGATTAACTCTTTCCTCCTTGCGTTTACATATTCTTCTTTTTTTGCTTGAATCAATTTTGCATACTTCTTGTTTTCTTTACTCGGATCTTGCCCCTTTAAAGATCCTTTGGTTGCCTTACATTCTTCATCATACCATGGATTTGTAGGAAAAGTATTTGTGGCCCTCTTCTTATTGCAAGTCCTTTTACGTGCTCTCAAAGCCTTGTGGATTATAGAGATTAGTAAATTGCTATGAACATGGTCCCCTTTCCTTAATGACCTTTTCATCAGCCACAATATTGTTTATTTCATGAAATTGTTGCTTAAGAACAACACTAAAGATGTCCTTGTTTTTCGTGATTTATGAGGATTTTGCCTTTAGTAGTTGTTCTCTTTTGCATGTGAAGAAGCTTCTCATTTTGCGAGCTGCTTGGTGCAATGTCTAATTTAACAAAAAGAGGCATATGATCGGATTTCATTTCTATGGGGCATTCTCCATTGTTAAACTCCAACACTCTAGTTGTAAGGTTTTGAGAACAAATAATGTAATCTACCACACTCTGACCATTATAGATTTTGCAAGTGATATCCCCTGAAGTAGGTCAGATCTTCATTCCGTTGCAAATAACCATATCAAACAAACTACACAACCCCAACAATTTTGCCCCAAAGTGTGAGATATCCCCATTATTATCCTTTGAAGCTCTTTCCCAAAATTGATCCCTCCCTTCTTCCAACCAAAGAGGATTATTTTCTCCTTTCTCACCGTTGCTCAAATGTAAAGATTGGCTATTGATTGTCCTTGCATTGAAATCTCCTATTAGCATTATGTCTCCTAAGGTGCTGAATAAGGAGATATCCTTTTTTTGAGATACATATGGGTCTTCATTATCTAAATTTTACCTTTTGTTTGGATCCTCTTTTTCAACTTTTACGATTCCATACCACTTCTTATTTACAAGCATTGTGACTTTGCCATGCCCTTTACCTGTTCCATTCCCCTTGTTCCATATTGAAAATTTCTTGTAACCTCCAAAATCCGAGACCATGTAGCCATCATGTTCATGCATTTCGACAAAAATGATAATACCTTTCCCCTCAGCTATGGGCCCCACCTCAAAAGCTCTTCTCCATGGATAGCCTCTGCAATTCCAACTCACTACACTTAAGCGATCCCGTGGGGCCCCTATTTTCCTATTTCTTATTTGAGAAACACTCTTTGATTTGCGCTTTCCCATTTTGCAACCATGCCCACTTTCCTTCATTTCTCGTTGTCTTTACTTTATCCCATTCCTTTCTTTGCTCATCTTGTTGTGCAAAAGTCAGATCCTCGTGCAAATAGAAATGTGAACCTCTAAGTAGTCTTCTAATTTTAAGGATCATATTCGTATCCTCTATAATTCTCATTGTAACTTTTATATGTCTATCTCGTCCTCCATTTATCTCCTTTCCTATCCTATTAGCTTGTTGAATACCCCTTTGTCCACTCCAATTTATCATGAAGAAAGTCTCTTATTAGCAGGTCAGTTCTCTCTTTTACTCCAAAGTCTTTCAACCCTTTGATAATGATATTTGCTGCCTTGCACCACCTGTCTTGTTCTTCCTTTATTTGTATTTTGATTTGCTGCTCAATAATTCCCTTTTGTTTGTTTGTTGATCCACTAACAAACTTGAGACCAAGATTTGGCCTCTTCTACCTGCTCCCTTAATTTAGACTCTTTAGTTTCCAAATCAGCTAAGGTGTAATGTCCCCAAGTAAGTTTAACCATTTAAGACATCATAATTCCAATATTCTCAAAGCAAATAGAAATAGAAATAGAAATTAACATCACGATGGAGTTCAACTTACAAACCTTACTACCAATGTAAGTTTGGAATGGATTATGATCTTGAATAGGATGCTTTGATACCTCAGCGTGACGACTCCCTCAGGGTTTTTGGATCCAAGCCCAGGCCTAATTTTGGGACGACACCCTCAAGGTCTTACATGGGTCGTTGATCTCTACCCATCTTGGGATAGACGCCCGATGGTTTTACATAGGCCTTTCCCTATTCATTCATACAACCTTCCGACTACATTCATATCAAGGATTAACAATTTGTTTTTGTCTTGTTTAATTGTTCTAACTTGTTCATTTGCTAGTTACGGATAAGAGTTTGTATGATAAAGAATAAATAGTTCTGGATTCATACATGTGTTACAGATAAGAAATTAATTATTGAATTATTGCGATTTTATTAAAACACTGATATATTTGACATCCCCTTTACGGTTTATTCTAGTAATCATGAATTAAATTACTGATGTTGTATTTTGCTGTATTATGGATGACTTGCATTAAATATATATTTCTGTGTAAATTATGTGTACCTTGGCAGGATCGCAGCGAAATTCCTGTAAACTGATCCTAGACGCGTATTCTCAGCCTAAGGAAATCGTATGCAGTGGATGTCAACCAATGGCTAGTGAATAGAGCAGCGTATATTCAGACTGAAGTCCAGATGTGATTTTTCCTCAGCGATTTCCTCCCCTTTATATCTCTCAATTTGAGGGAGAGGTCACACCTCTTCATCATGTATGCCCTTTGGAAAGAGTGCAACTCTTCATTATTTCTACCCTTTGAAAGGGACACAACATTTCATAATCAGATGTGCAATTATTATTTAAATCAGATCTGCACTTCTCATTTCCAAATTATCCCCCCTTTCAAATGAGGTTCTCTTCTCCCTTTTATATCTCATTGTTGAGGGAGTCACAACTTTTCCTTTCATGTCTTTTGACTTTTCATTAACTTAATTAATTTTTTATTAGTCATATTTAATTATATTATTTTATATTTTAATTTAATTTTTAATGTTTTAATTTTATTATTATCATTTATTATTAAATTCTATTTCAAAGTGGGGACATTACATAAGGCCAATTGAATTTCCTTCACTTGGATAGTCTCCTCCTTCTATCAATTCCGGTCCCTTATCCTTATGTAATTTCCATTGTTCTAGTTCTTGCTTTATGTTGCCCAACTCTTGCTGTCCTTCTTCCATTTTGGTCTGCATATTTGAGATTTGCTCTTTAAGGCTTTTGTTTTCTCTCTCTATTTTGCTTGTGTATTCAATTGCTTCATACATTTTGTTCTCTTCTTCCCAATTCCTTGTTTCTAGTGTCTCGAGCCTCTTTTTACATCCATGAGTTCCTCCACATATAATTCAGAAGACCACAATAGTGGTGTTGTTGTTGGGCTGTAATTTTTTTTTTTTGCCTTGTTTATCTTCCATGCCATCATCTTTGCCTGATATGTCTACTTCTGATTGGAACAAATTTGACTTGATGTTCTCCTTAATTTCTGCTTGTACTTGAACCCCCTCCATTTCGTTCCCTTTATGCCTTGATTGTACCATACCTATTTGGTGAGTTAAATTGTTCACTCTCAGAAGAATTGTTGCAAAATGCCTCTTATGTGTTTGCTTTAACTTCCGAAACTATCTACGCCTTAAGATACCTTTGTACTGTTTTGCATTTACCAGTATAAGTCTTTCATCTGCGTTGCTTGCTTGCTTTTGTGAAAAATCTGTCATGACAGATTCCCAGGACCCTGTTAAATCCTCAAAACTAGCCAATTTTTTTTGCCTTGTTTATCTTCCATGCCGTCATCTTTGCCTGATATGTCTACTTCTGCTTGGAACAAATTTGACTTGATGTTCTCCTTAATTTCTGCTTGTACTTGAACCCCCTCCATTTCGTTCCCTTTATGCCTTGATTGTACCATACCTATTTGGTGAGTTAAATTGTTCACTCTCGGAAGAATTGTTGCAAAATGCCTCTTATGTGTTTGCTTTAACTTCCGAAACTATCTACACCTTAAGATACCTTTGTACTGTCTTGCATTTACCAGTATAAGTCTTTCATCTGCATTGCTTGCTTGCTTTTGTAAAAAATCTGTCATGACAGATTCCCAGGACCCTGTTAAATCCTCAAAACTAGCCAAAGGTTGAGATGCTACATGTCGAGTTGCAGAGTGTTTCCATCCTTTTTTGACTTTAATAGGATTTGAATAAATGTAAATTCACCGGAGGTCAGGGTTGTCATATGGTTTCTGTGTTTGCGAGATGTTTCTTTCACTTTGGCTGTAACCTAGCTGGTAATGGCATCAATTTATTCAAAGAAAATTAGTAGAGAAAGAAATGAGTGAAAAATTTCCATTCACAGCAATGGATATATTTACTTTCCTCATAAAGAAAATTATATTTTAGCGTGCTGTTTTAGTAACAATTGATCTTTATGTTGAAGTTGGACTGTAATGGTGATTTACATATTATTTGCAGAGTCCTGCCGAGCTTTTACTGAGATTTATTGCCTTCTCTGAGGCTGATTTACACACTCTTGAGGTTTCTATGGTAAGATGATAAATCCAAGCCAAGCCGTTCTCTTGATGGGATTGAATCCCATCACCCATAGCTAGTGTAAGAGTTTCTATTCTAGTTTTAGTATTTACAGAGTTCTTCTAGTTTTAGTATTTACCCAAGATGATTCCATTGTTTTACAGTTTTTTAATTGCAAAATCCAAGTTTTGGATATGTCCATTCTCTGAGTGGGCTTCAGAGTTCAATGCCCAAAATTAGTGTAGGAGTTATTTTCATTCTAGCTTTGTTAGTTGAATGATCCCAAAGTTGAATAATTCCATGGTTTTGAGGTTTGCATTTGCAATGGTAAACATTTGAAAACCAAGCCAAACCGTTCTCTCGGTGGGCTTGAGATTCGATACCTAAAAACTAGTAAATGAGTCACGCCATATGGGGTTCTATTAGTTGGAAAGTCATGCCTGAATTTTTTTACTTCTGTCAGAGGAAATGTGCAACGCTGGTTTCACAGTTTTGAGGTGTACAATGGTAATAGCCAATTCATTAGGGAAAAATAGTATGAGTTTTATTATTTGCTAGAGCCTCCTTCCAGTCCATATCTGGACTCTGTTATGTGCAAGGCAGTCAAGTCTTCAATACCATGGACTAGACTAATGGTTTAATTTTAATCCTACGTTAAAGGGGTTTCTGATAAGATTTACGTTGTTATTACATTCACAGTGCCTGGAGAGGACTCTTGATGCTCCCGAGATTGTCGATGATTATTACTTGAACCTCATAGATTGGGGTGCACTTGGAATACAGGGGAGACACATTGCAGTTTCTGGAGTACTATACCTAGCGCAATAATTACAGTTGCACATTTACTTACCCTGTTTTTAGTGAACCTGTGTCTTCCAGAAGCTTTCCAAGTCTAGCTTTTTTGTTTGTTTATTGTTGAAAAGTAACAAGCTCTATATTTCTCAGAGTTCAGATGGGTACACAGTGGCTTCTGCAGCAGGAAATGAAACCCTCAGATTTTGGCAAGTATTCGGAGCACAGTGGCTCCAGACACTCCAAAGAATACTAGACCCGGTACAGATATTGCAGGGGAAGCTTTTAAAAACTATCTTAGTCACATTCGTTGAAGAAAATGGGAGACTTAACATATCCTTCAGGGTATCAGGTGCGCACCAAATTTGTATATTTTCTTATTTTTTTGTTCATATTGTTTTCTCTTCTAAGCACTGACTGTCAATATCTATTGATGTCTGCCACAATAATACATTCCCTGGCGTTTATAAACACCGCCAGTTTATTGGCAATTGATTAGCTCAACAGCATTCTGCGACTGGTGATCAGGATGGTAAAAATTGATGAATGATATTACCCTGTTTTTAATGAACCTGAGCTTTCCAATCTATTGGAACTTTTACAAAAAACTGTTGTACATTTCTGATCATTCTCAGAGGTTTTCATGATACCTTTGTTTGTTTATTATTTGATAAAATGTTTAATCATTCTCAGCAGTTTTCATGATACCTTAATTTTATTTATTTATTTGATCAAATGTTTCCACACTCGACCAGATTGAATAAGAAAGCTTTTAGGAAAAACCTGAGTATATTAATTTTAATCATTCGGAATCACCCTCAGCGATCCATCTTTCTGCAACTGGTGATCAGGTTGTTTGTAAAAATTGATGGATTGAATAACCTGAGTTGTACATTTCTAGTCATTCTCAGAAGCTTTCATGATATCTTAATTTGTTTATTTATTTGAACAAATGTTTCCACACTCAACCAGATCGAATAACCTGAGTACATTTCTGATCATTCTCAGAAGCTTTTAGGAAAAACCTGAGTACATATTACCCTCAGTGATCCATCATTCTGCAACTGGTGATCAGGTTGTTTGTAAGAATTGATGGATGATATTACCCTGTTTTTAATTAACCTGAGAATTCCAGTCTATTAAAGCAAGAAAACTTCCCAGAAAAAACTGTTGTACATTTCTGATTATTCTCAGGAAATTTTTTTAAAATTGAATAAAAAAGCTTCTAGGAAAAACCTGAGTAAATTAATTTTAACCATTCGGAATCACCCTCAGTGATTCACCCTCCACCCTCTGCGACTGGTTTCTTCAACTGGTGATGAGGTTGTTTGTAAAAATTGATGTTGATATTACCCTGTTTACTTGCCCTGCTTAATGAATCTGAGATTTCCAGTTTATTGAAACGAGAAACTTCTAGAAAAAACTGTTGTACATTTCTGATCATTCTCAGAAGCTTTAATGATACCTTTATTTGTTTATTTGTTTATTTATTTGACCTACATTAAAAATTTAATGATTCTAATGGGATAAAAGTAACTACTCTGCCTTTTTAGTTTGTTAATCGAATTAGCGAATAAAAAAAACAAGGTCTATGGGTACACAGTGGCTTCTGCAGCAGGGGGAAGCCCTCAGATTTTGGCGAGTATTCGGAGCTCCAAGACACTCCAAAGTGTACTAGAACCAGTATAGTACATTATTTTTAAAATAATACACGATTTAAGCACATCTTAGGGTTTCAGGTGCTATACCTTGTTATTTATTTGTGTACATATTTTATTTTCTCTTCTAACAATCTTTAAGCACTGACTGTCAATATCCAGTGATCTGTCGCAATATGCATTCCCTGGAGTTTACTGGCAATTTATTTTTGTATTACTTTTTTAGATTGCTTTTATATAATTATTAGCGATCTGTCGCAATATGGCATTCCCTGGGAAGAAAAATAATTATTTTTTAATATGTAAGTTATAATTGTTTTTTATATAACCTTGTTTAAATTAAATTAAAATCTTAAGAATAGATGAAATTATTATTATTATGTTGAATTTTTATTTATTTATTTATAGTGATTTATTTTCCATAAACAAATAAATCTTAAATAATATAAGCAATCCATTAAAAATCTAAAGCAACAAATTTAGTAATTGATGCCACAATCTTGGGAAAGAGAAAACCTTTTGATTAGGAGTTTGTGGGCATTTTAGCAATCAGCACAAAAGAGATCTTACACCATTATGGACCACCCAATAGAAGTTAGGAATATTACCTTTAAACATATGGCTATAAAATTTCATATTTTAGATTTTTTTTAAAAGATTCTCTATTAAAAAATTAATGGACCTCTTAAGAATCAATTGCATAATTTTCTACCATTTTTGTTCTAGATTTGTATTCATTTATTAGCCTACCTTTTCTCTAAGGGCAAGGTTTTGGGATGAAGATTGTCAACTCTAGCATCGTTAAATATTTCTACATATACCCTGCCTTGATTAAAGAGGGATTTTTCTTTGTGTTGTCCTTTCTCTATAAGGGTGATGTGAGAAGATGTGTTGAGGAAGAAACATCAAATAGTACTTTAGAATGGTCTTCTAAATTGAATTTTTGTCTTTGAAGTTGGCACAACCAAAAAGGAGAATGACATTAGCAAATAAGAAATGAGTGATTTCTTCAAAAACTATTAGGATTGAAATACCCTTCTAGTGTCTCTAGGTATTCTTGGATAGTATCATTTTTCTTAAATAAAAATTCCCTTAAGTAAAAATTGAGGTGGAATATTTTGTGTTAGGCCTTGAGTTGATTTGAAGAATCCAATTGAACCATCATTAACTAATACAACTTGTTTTCTTCTAAGATACAAGAGGAAATCTATTTACACCATACTTTCGAAAATAATAACGATCTCATAAATTAGCTTGTTACAAGCTTCAAGGAGTCTAATTTAAGATCCATAAGTGTAATATTTGATGAATTTTGCAACCAAACAAACAACAAACAAGAACACTTTCCACAATCAAGAGCAACAAGAAATATTTTTTATATTCCTCAAAAGTAAAGAGTATAGAATACATGAAAAAGGCTTTCTTTATACAAAAAAAAATAATGAAAACCTTATATATAATTAGAGAACTAAAAATAGCTCCAAAATCCCTAAGTTAGCTTAAGCTAATAAAATCATGTTTTTCTAAATTTTGAACTTGCCAATATCCTCTTAAGTGAAACTCAAGGTAGTGAAAAAGAATGCATGTAAATGAAAAGATGTCTTGAAAACTAGTCTTGATAAGGTATCCATGTACAAAAAAAAGTGAATCTCTCATAGTTAGAGAAAAAGAGAAAATTACATGGGGAAAGTATCATCTTTTAAGAGAAAACTACATGGGAAAATTTATAGTTAAATATCATAATAATTATTATGAAAAGTTTCATAAATCTATTTAATATATTAATTTATAAATTATTGATTTTGATTAAAAGTATAATATAAAGATATGTTGAATTGAAAAATATGAAATAATTATAAGGTTGATGTGGATGGGAAGCCACAATGAGAAAAAAATGATATAGTTTCACCAATGGGAGAAGGATAGAAAGAGGATTCAATGTGACCCCCCCAAGGAATCTGTCTATCACATAAGTACAATAGATGTCCCCCTATAGGAGAGAGAAAATGAGAATAGCAAATCCCCTTAAATAATTATCTCCTATGTCAATAATAAAAGCTTGGAGACATAACACGATCCATTGCTTGCAAACAACATGTATCCTCAGAAGAAGAAACAAATCCACTAATGATTGGAGATTCCATTGCCATAAGCTAGAAGAATTAGGAATCCAAATCCAAATTATGTGTGGGTCTAAAAATTGCTAAAATTTCCTCATGTTAGAATGAGATGATGTCAATATATAAACTTATGAAGATGAATGTAGAACAAGCTCCAAAGACGAGGAAGATGTGTTAACAACATTGATGTGGCTATCATGAAAGAGGAAATGAATGTCGTTGAGCTAATCCACCAAACCTATCATCTAAGAGTTTAAAAACAAGCATGATCTCTCTACAAGATATGAATCCCAAGTAGCTATATCTAGAAGCGATAAAGATGGGATGATAACATGGATGAGGCTATCAACAAATAGGACATGATTTTCCTCAAAAATAATCTTCCAAATATACAATTTAAGACTCCACAAATAAGGATAATATGGCTGCAAGATGTGAATTCTAGGTAGCCATGTCTAGAAGAACAAGGTGGCAATACCAAGTTGATCAAGAACAATAGAATATGACGATTGCATCTCAATTTGAGGATTAGGAACTAGGAGACAAGTCTTTGATCCATTAGGACATGTAAGACTCGGGATATAAAAAAGCTCCACAAAAGTATCATTATCATAGGGTATACAATGTAGACATGAAAGGAGAATGATACAATCTACTCCAAGATCATCTAAGAATGGAGACATATTAAGGTCTTCATATATGTACCAGATTCTAGTTCAATATGTGTGGAGACAATAAATGCAAGATGCAAAACATAGTGTTAATATTGGCAATGTAATAAAAAACTCCTACAACATGATCAATGATGTGACCCTAAGAATATACACCCCTTGGTGTGGTTGGAGATGCAACTCATATGATATGGTGAGGAGATACATCTTGACATTGTATTCCTAGTTGACAAAGACTACATGTTGATGGAGGCCATAGAACCACACACATCATAGATACCCCAACTTCCATATGAAGTTAATAATGTGAAGATTGATTATTATGCTACCACATTGATTCAAATATGAAAATATACAAAGTTAAAAATTTCACAACCTATTAGGAGTATGTGAAAAATTTAGCCAAGAAATTTTTTAAAGAACATATGAAAAATAATAAGGAAAAAATAAGAGAAAAATGGGAGCTCGAGAAGGAAGAGCCAAAATAACAAAGGACTTATATAATATAGAGATCAACAAGATTGCATGTATAATCCTCTCTTGTTTCATACATGCAATCAATAGAAGACAGTAAAGAAAAATGGAAATTACCCACCAAACCTCCATAAAGGGAGTCACCTATAGAAAATGCCTTAGAAACACTCCTAAAAATGGGTGTGGAGAGAGGAATAAGTGACAAAATAAGAAGACACATAATTGTTTTTTTCAATAAGAGGAAAGCGGAAAATAAGAAATATCCATGGCAAAGAAACTAGAGATGGGTGTGTGCAAGAAGTTGAGTCCACTTTTTGACCAAAAAGTGGAATTGTTTTTCCTATTTTTAAAAATTCATCCCAATCAACCTAAAAATGTGAAGCACTTAAAGAATGAATACTAAAAAAAGTCAGTAATATAAAATGTAGTGCTCAAAGTCTATTCTCCAAATATGTATTTATTTTAATACCCAGATGATGCGAATTATTTTCAATCAACATTTCTAAAAACTATAGTTTAAAAGTCACTTTTTCAGGAACATACCATGTTCGTGTACGACAAGCATAATTTGACCTAAATAAATGTAATTTTTTAAAATTCTTTTGCTCAAATATTTTCAACACGTTCACTTTGATAAGGATATTTTTTTTGTATATTTTTTTTTGTTAATTTTGTATTCAACATAATTGTTGTTTTGAAAAATCCCAAGCAATTCTTGACCGAAAACTATCACTTTTTTTTTTTTCCAAAGTGTATAAAATTGTCTCTAGTTTGATGCCATATAATTTGTTTTTCAAAAAGCTCATAAACAAAAAAAATTATAAAATAATAAGAAAAACCTATTATTTCAAGTGTATGGACCTCTTTCATCATAAATTATTTAAAAAAATTAAAAATATAATCCAATTTAGGAAAGTTACATTTTTGAAATCTAGATTGTTGTTCAGTAATGAGTTTTAATTTCTTCAAAAAATAATGCAAAAAAGGCCTTCAAATATATGTCCAAAGTTTGTATTTTGTATGGACATTGTCATGGATTTCAAGTTGCAAGTCAATCTAGGTCCAAGGCTAAGGATCAACTCTCCAAGCCTTTTCCTAAAGTGAAATCCAAAGGGAAAACTTGACCAAAAATTCAAATTTTTACAAACGGGATCTTGATTCCTAATCAATATCCCATGTAGGATTTCGGATCTCATTTGATTTTTTTTTTAAATGAAAGGACAAAAAGCAAATAGAATCTTGATTAGGATACAAGATCCTGATTCAAAAAAGTAAATGGGATCTCGTTTACATGTTCTTTTGTACGACGTACATCAACTATTTCTACATTTCTTTATGATTCCCATCTTGTTTTCTTTTTGAATAAAGGGGTAAAAACTTTATTGAAAATCAGACACAAGAATTACAAAGAGAACCAGAGCCCCGAGGCCTCAGAAATGAACCACAAAACCAGCCCCAGATCAGCCAACTTCATAACTATCCATGTCCTTAGCAAAAATATTCTGCAAGTCCTAACAATAATCCGAGGAGAGATGCTCCCAACCTTCAACTTTCCAATCAATACCATGTTCCAAGGCCCACTTGGCCAAACAATCAACTGCTTTATTCCATTCACGAGGAATGTGGATGAAAGACACCTGCTTCATTAAAGAACTAATTTGAAGAATCTGCTGAACAATCCCTACCAACTGCCACTGAATCCCACTCACCTTCTACTCAGTCAACAAGTTAACAACAATTTGTGAATCCGATTCACAAATAACCTTCCTTCGTCCTAGCTCCCAAGCACACTCTAGGGCATAGAGAATCGCAAATCCCTCCATAAAATTATTAGACTGCCACCCTTTATGCAACGAAAAGAGGAAAACCACCTCCCCCATGCTATTCCTACCAACACCACCAACTCCAGGAGGGCCCGGGTTACCCCTAGAGGAGCCATCAGTGTTAATCTTGATAAACTCATCCTGAGGGGGTATGCACTTTCCCACCCTTTGCACCTTCTTCATAGCACGTCTACCTCTCCTGACACAAGCTGAGGCAGGAGACAACTCCTGCAAACCAAACCTACTCACAATATCTGCCTCATCTCTACCTAGAGAAAATTCACCTCACATTTAGCTTCCACCGTCTCCCGGATCATAATAATGATCCTATTCCATACTTCTTGAACAAACAATCTGACCTCACGAAAGATCCTCTTGTTCCTCTCGAGCCAAATCTGCCACAGAATGAAGATGGGCCCAATATACCAGATAGTCTGGAGGAAGGAGGACAAGATAGGAAGTCTGCCCAAACTGCTCCAAAACTCCACCAAAGAATCCGTGTGAACACAAGGATGCTTCCACACCCCCCACCAGTAATGCCAAATAAGCAAAGAGAAGGGGCATCTGAAGAACAGGTGTGAGGAATCTTCCTCCCCATTACCACACAAAACACAAATAGAAGGCCCCAAGAATCCCCGCTTGCAGATATTGTCCCAAGTTAGGCATCTATTCAAAGCCAAAGTCCAAGCAAAGCAGTTACACTTCGGCCAAGAAAAATTATTCCACGCTTGTTTCCACCAGTGCACCTCTCTTCCCTCTAGTCTTTGGTTCAACAGTTCCTGGTATCCACTAGCCACAGTAAAGACACCCTTAGGATTTGGAGACCAAGCAAGCCCATCCCTACCCTTGAGGGAACTATAGTGTCTACTCACCAGAATGCCATGCAACTCAGCACACTCTTCCTCCATCCCAACAACCAACCACTCATTAGAAGCCTTCCACTACTCCAACTCCAACCGCCCACACCTATAAACAACCTTGAAGTCACTCACCCTTGACCACCCTGCCTCCAAAAACCTCTGGCACAAATTCCCAAGGTTAGGAAACTGATCAAGGATGGGGGGGTATCCATCCCAAGAGTCATTCCAGAAAAGGACCTCTTCCCCCCTCCTACAAATCCAAAAGAGTCCTGCCTTAATGAGAGAAGCCCCCCTCTTGAGAGCATACCAGATCGTTGAGCCCTTTCTGTTGGCATTATGTGAACTGGTATGAGGACATAATGATATTGTATGTTGTCATTGATGTCAATATGTGATATGAAGAGAGAAGTGACATATGTGAGAACCAGTATATATGCCAAAGTAAAGCGGTATATTTGTTCAAGGTGAACTGACATGTCAAGGTGAACCGGCATGTAGTCATGGGAACCGACACATGGAAGCATTGGATGACTACCGGTTGGTAGGTAGTTTCCACTTCAGGATTTCTGGTTGGAGTATCTTAAGCCTGTGTGACTCAATCGGTGATCTTTATGTGATGAAGTTAGCATGATAACGAAGAACAGATAGTGTTGCCACGTAAGCCTTGTGCGCGTGAAGTATCTTGCATAAAGAAGAGTGTTCCTATCTAGCTCGGGAATGTGCGAAGTCTGTAAATGGTGATAACGTGTGATGGGTTATCAGCCGCCATGAAATCGGTGGAAAACAAACGATGGAGAATGTCTTGAGATTGGATCAAGACTATTGCATTCAATACAGTATGATCAATGGTCAGGATTGAACTGTTTGAATTCCTTAACCTATTAGGTTTAGGGTTTAGGGTTTATGCTTCCAACCTAACTATTTTCTATAAGGTCGATGTTGTGATTCTTTCAGAGTTTTGTTGGCAAAGGTTGTGTGTGTGTATCTAAGAGAAGAGATACGTGATTCTTGCCAGACCAGAGGAGAGAAGTCATATCTGCAGAGTGTAAGTGCAGAAGGTGAAGAGGAGCTTAAGCGGATCTGCATTGGCATTGAGTGCTATTATCAGGTCATTGATATACCTATTGATCTTTAACTACTTCAACAGTTGTGAAATCCCCTAACAGGGTAGCCTTAATCGACTTGTTGAAAATCCTCTAACAAGGTAACTCGAAGCTACTGAGTCATTGATATCCTTTAGCTATTGAGTTCTTAAAATCCTCTAACAAGGTACCCTTAACAGGGTTTAACCCTTAACCGAGTATTGTAGCCATCCCTTAACCGGGTGATCCCTAACAGAATCAGTTCCTAACAAAACCTATTATATCTGTCTTTAACCGGACAAGGCTCCTAACAGAGCGGACTTCCAAAGAGTTCAAAAACAAGCTTGTGGGTATTCATCCCCACCGTGGTTTTTCCCAGTTGGGTTTCCACATGAAAAATATGTGTGTCATGTGTGATGTTATGATTGTTTTCTAATTAAGTGGTGATGCATGTTGATCTTGCTGTAATATGTACATCTTTGATGGTAGATTGTCTGCTCATGCATTAGAGTGAAATGGGAATGAAGAGTTAGATTATATGAGAAGATAAGTGTCAACCAGTCTTTGCTCGTCTTAGTTACACTGGGTTCTGTCGGTTGAACTCTGTTGAAGGACCAGTGTTGTTGTTTGTCTGCCAATGCATAAGTGTTAGTTGACAAACCGGTTTAAGGTTGAGTTTTTGCCTGTACTGATTCACCCCCCCCCTCAGTACCGGTTTGGTACTATTCGTTCATCATTAAGTTATCACTTTCCCTCAAGCAGATATCTAGGGATTTCCTCCATCAGGATCCTCTACATATATTTGTTGGCCAAAATCCTAGCCCAGTCTCGATCCTGCCCAACACACCACCTCCAGTACAATTTAGCTGCTAGAGCTTCCCCAAATAAGATAGACTGCCTTAAACCAAGCCCCCTCGACTGCTTCGGGCTACACACCAAATCCCAATTGACAAGACTCCATTTGGAAGAGGAAAGATTGCCTGCCCATAAGAATTGCCTAGTCAGAGAATCCAAACCCTTCAAGAACCACTTAGGAGCCACTTGAAGCATACATCGATAGATCGGAAGAGCTTGAACCACCGACTGAATCAGTTGAACCCTCCCAACAAACGATAGACATCTATGAGTCCAGTGTTCAACCTTCGTGCGAAATTTATCCAAGATACCCTACCATGACTCCCTAGGAGGGTTACCAGGAGAAATAGGAATACCCAAATAAGTCAAGGGCAGAGAGCCAACTTGGAATCTCAAGATAAGAGCAATCCTCCTTTGAATAGTTCTACGAGTGTTGAAAAAGAGGATAGAAGATTTATCCTCATTGATCAACTGGCCCGAGGCCGCAAGATAAAAATCTAAAACCTTACGCAGATTAGTAGCTTCTCTGAACCGAGCAAGTCCCATAAGGGTCGTGTCATCAACAAACTGCAAATGAGACTACGGCTGCAAGTCATTACCCCAACTCCAACCCTGAATAATACCTAGACCCACATTATGCTTAATCAGCCTCCTCAGACCCTCAACTAGAAGAATGAATAAATAAGGGGAGAGGGGGTCCCCCTGGCGAAGACCCCTAGAAGCACCAAACAACTCAGTATGATCTCCATTGATTAGCACAGAGAAAGAAGTAGACATAACACAACTCATAACCCATTGGATCCATTCATCAACAAAGCCAAAATCCCTGAGGATCTTCAGGAGGAAGGACCACCGAACTCTATCATAAGCCTTAGCCATATCCAGCTTGATAAACATAGCTTTTTCCTTGGAGGTTGCCATAGAATGAATGGTCTCTGTAGCAATGACCACACCATCCAAAATTTGGCGCCCTTGCACAAACCCACTCTGCTCCTCAGAGATAACATCCCCCAGACACTTCTTCAACCTATCCGCTATCAGCTTAGAGATGATCTTATAAATCACATTGCAGAGAGAGATAGGGTGGAACTGGCCTAACCGGTCGGCCCCATCACACTTGGGGATTAGAGCAATGAAAGTCGCATTAAAAGCCTGAAGCATTTGCTTATTCCTCTGGGGCTCCTGGACTACTTCCAATAAGTCCAGTTTGATAATATCCCAGAACTCTTGAAAGAATTCTACCGGGAACCCATCTGGTCCAGAAGATTTTCCTTTCCTCATGTGAAAAACAATCCTCCCAAGATCTTCCAATAAAATAGGACCCAAAAGTTGCTCATTCATCTCCCCCGTGACAAAAGAAGGAATGCAAACAAGAACCTGATTCTCCTCCACCATTTCCCCCTTAGAGTCCTCACTGAAGAGAGACCGGAAATACTGTAACGACTCCCTAGAGATCTCCTGCAAGGATAAACACTGCTCACCTCTATCATTGTCCAGAACATGTTCCATGTCTTGCTTTCACTGAGTTGAAGAAGAAATCAGTGTTCTTGTCCCCCGCCTGAAGCCAATCAATACGAGCTCTCTGTTCCCAGTATATTTCTTCCCTAAGCTCCCATTCCTCAATCACCTTGACAGCCTTGTCTTCCTCCCTAAGAAAGGCCTCAGACAAACCATGCTCTCTGATTTCACTGGTGATGCCATTCAACACAATTTGAGCAGCTTTCTTAGCATGAAAAATGTTCTCCAAACCCTGGCGGTTCCACTGTTTAAGCTGAAACTTAACAAATTGCAACTACTTGGCAAAAGTGTACATAGCAGTGCCAAAGGTCGGCCTCCCTTTCCTCCACCACTCTGCTACAAGAACCTGCAAAGTAGGATCCCGAAGCCACATAAGTTGGAATTTGAATGAAGGAGAGCAAGCAACCCAAGCCGAAGAAGAAACCAGCTTAACGGGCCAGTGATCTGACCCTTTCTAGTCAAGAATATCAGAACTTGTGGACCACCCCCCACCAATCCAAAAATTAGAAACTAGAAAGTGATCCAACCTCTCTGCAATCCAATACTCCCCCACCCTCCTATTGTTCCAAGTGAACAAACCATTACCAAGCTTAATGTCAACAAGATGCAACAAATCATCTTGTTGGAAGCTAAAAATATGAAGAATATCCTGAATACTTATGAATTTGCCTCTGGTCAAAAAATCAACTGGGATAAAAGTTCTCTGTGGCATTCCCATCCTTCTTTGGAAGCTCGTATTGCTGAATGGTGGAATTCTAAAGTGGAGGGTAAGGCTCTTTTTAGAATAGCCAAAAAGCTCAATATCCTAGAGGCCAAAATTAAAATTTGGAACAAAGAGAGTTTTGGGGATATATTCAAGAGCAAAATTCAAGTCAAAACTCAAATAAAGGATGTTCAAGATAGAATCCAAGAGGCTGGGCTATCTGAAGATCTTAGGATGGCCGAAAATGTTCTTTTGTTTAAATACCACACCATTCTCTCCAATAAAGAGACGTTCTGGAGACAAAGATCCAGAGCCTTGTTCTTAAAGGAAGGTGATAAAAATACCTGATTTTTTCACTTAACTGCTCTCAAGCATAGGGCAGCTAATAGAATATCCAGATTATCCTGCAATAAAGGCATCCTACTAGAGGATAATGATATTAGGTAGGAAGCTCTTGAGGATTTTAGCACCATGCTGAGAGAAGTGGATAACTTGGATATCAGCAATCAAAACACCCTATTACAAGCTATTCCTTCTATCCTGACTGAAGTTGATAACAACCTTTTATCCTGTATTCCCTCTAATCAGGTAATCAAAAAGGTGGTGTTCTCTTTTTAGGGTGACAAATCCCCTAGACCAGACGGTTTTCCAATGTTTTTCTTCCAAATTTTTTGGCACATCGTGGAGGCTGACATCTGCAATGGTGTTAAAGAATTCTTTGTCTCTAGAAAGCTCCTTAAGGAACTGAATGCCACCTTCATTGTCCTTATCCCGAAGGTCCCTGGTGTTGATTCTCTCAACTAGTTTAGACCCATTAGCCTGTGTAACTTTGTGTACAAGATTTTATCCAAGGTTCTGACTTCCAGGTTGTTGGATATTCTTCCAAGAATTATCTCTGTCCAGCAGAATGGCTTTGTCCCAGGTAGACAGATTCTGGATTCCATTATATCCGTTCATGAAAATATCCACTCCCTGAAAGTGGCGAATAACTAGGGCTTCTTCCTGAAGTTAGACATGGCTAAAGCTTTTGATAGAGTGAACTAACAGTTTCTCCTTAGGATTATGAAAGCATTTGGTTTTGGTGGCAAAGTTATTCAGCTCTGTTCTCAACTTATGGAAACTTCCTCATCTGTTGTTATAGTCAATGGTTCCCCGTCCAGTTTCGTCAAAAGCTCTAGAGGTCTTAGACAGGGGAACCCCATATCCCCTATCCTGTTTACTATTCTAGTAGAATGCCTGGGTAGATTTATTCTTAAAAATGTGGAAGATGGCAATCTTAGGGGTCTGAAACTTTCTTCTTCCAATGTTGTTTGTTCTCATGAACAATTCGTTGACGATTCTATTACCATGGGGGAAGCTACCATCTTGAAAGCTAAAAATATGAAGAATATCCTGAATACTTATGAATCTGCCTCTAATCAAAAAATCAACTGGGATAAAAGTTCTTTGTTCTTCATCAATACCCCAGTCCAAAGGCAACTAAGGATTGGAAGAATTCTTGGCTGCACAATTTCTGAGCTTCCCTCTACTTATCTAGGGCTTCCTCTATGTCTCAAGCCCGAGGATTCCTTCTAGAATAAGCTGATAGATAGACTTAACTCGAAACTTGCTAGTTGGAAAGGGGTTGTCCTTAGTCAAGCGGGCAAAATTACTCTGCTTAAAGCCACTCTCCAAAATCTTCCTGTTTATGCTCTCAGCTTGTTCAAAATCCCCACAAAGCTTGCGGAAGCCATTGAAAGAATCCAAAAAAAGTTTCTTTGGTCGGGAGTGGAAGTCAAAAATAGAATTCCCCTTATTGCCTGGAATAAAATTTGTTCCCCTAAGGCCTCTGGTGGGTTGGGCTTAAGGAATATCGGTACTATGAATAAAGCTTTATTAGCCAAACAAATATGGAGATTGAAAGGAGAGGAAAGAGAATGGAACTCAATCTGGAAAAACAAATATCTCTATATGCAACCTTTTGGGGAAGAATTCCTTGATAATTCTTTCATTGTTTAAGGTTCGGCTATATGGAATGCTATACAATTTGCTAAAAGTTGAGCTGCTGCTGGTCGAACTTGGAACCTTGGGGATGGGAGGAGAATAAGATTTTTGGACGATAGATGGATTTTGGACAAACCCCTAGAGGAAGTTCCAATCCTTAAAGATTGGAAAGACTGGTTCAAAAGTAGGTTTGGTGAGCTGGTCAGAGATTACTGGAGAAATGGGAACTAGATTGATTTTAGCCACCAGTGTCCAGGGCTCAAGTTCCTTCAGATTGCTCTTTCTGCTAAAATCCCTATAGACAACAAAGATGACATATTGATATGGAGGGAAACCCCAGATGGGAAATATTTTGTTTCTTCAGCTGTGGCTATTCATAATGACTCTGTGGAAGAAATTCCTATCTGGGCTAAAGTTTGGAACAAGAAGTTAGTTCCTAAGGTTAATATCTTCTTTTGGATTTTCATCCAAAATAAGGTTTTAACCCTAGACAACCTTCAAAAGAGAGGTTTTGTTTTTCCTAATAGGTGTTCTCTTTGTTGCAGGGAAGAAGAGACAACTTGCCATATTCTCAATCAGTGCACTTTTAGTCAGGATATCTGGAAAATCATCTTAAGCAGGTGGAACCTGAGTTGGGTTTTCCCGAACTCCCTAGGGGATTCTTGGCAGCAATGGCACTACCCTAATTCTAATCCTAAAATTGTGGAGATTTGGAGACTTACTCTGCCGATTGTTATCTGGAATATCTGGAAAGAGCATAACAATAGGATTTTTAGAGATAAAGGGGCTATTCCTGAAGTAGTGGCAGATAAAATTTATAGGAGTATATTTGAATGCCTCTATGGCACTGATTATGGACTAGCTACTAAAGATGACTTCAAAGACAAGTGGAACCTCTCCACCACTACTACTAGCAAGGAGAAAGGAAGAGAAGGTCTCGTTTGGTGTTTTCCTCCTCAGGGGTGGATTAAGGCTAACTTTGATGGGGCCTCAAAGGGGAATTCAGGTAAAGCCGGATACGGGGGCATTGTCAAGAATTTTGCTGGAAGTTGTTTAAAGGCAGTAGCTGGCCCTTTGGGGAATCAAACTACTCATTTTTCCAAAGCCTCAGCTGCATTGAACACCTTAATTATAGCCAAAAGTCTTAATTATGATAAATTATGGCTCGAGGGAGATTCACTTAATATTATTAAGTGTTTGAAGGGGGAGTCGGAGCCATCTTGGTCAATTGAAAATATTATCATGAAAGCCAGGGAGATCATTGCAAGTTTTAAAGAAATTATTATTCAACATGCCTTTAGAGAGCAAAATAGTGTGGCGGACTGTCTAGCAAATATAGGAGTTTATTCTAACTCCTAATCGATTTGGCATGGGGAAGATCTCAATTTAAACCTTAAAGAGCTCCTTAGAAAGGATTGTCATATGGGGAGAGAAGGACAGTATAATCATGACAAGGAATATGAATAATTTATGCCTTGATGGAAAGGTCATCATTACTTGGCAAAGCGGCAGATCCCCAATAATCTTTAATTAATTGCCGCACGCTTTGTGGGTTTCCTAGTTCAAAATCTTGAGCAACTTCGGGAAAGAAGGGCTTAGTTTGCAGAGAAACAGAGCAAATAGTTTGAATCCGAAGATGGGAGGAGACCTAAGGAGGGAGGAACTAGACAATACGTTGAATTGGAAAGCGATGTCAAAAGTGTGGGCGAAACTGGAAAAGGGTTCTCTCACAAGCTTCATGGAGAAGCTTGTGGATTATGATAAAGGTAGGGTAAACCTCGCTATTTCCAAGATTTCCGAAAAATTGGTCTAATGGCTCCTTTAAAATCTATGAAGTTAAGTTCAAGCTGGACGTTGGGCTCATAGCTACAGTGACTGGTATGCCCCACACTGGGCTTAATTTCTTTCGAGACCTTAAAGTCTCCAACAGTGCGGTCAATCTGTTCCCGCGAAAAGAGAAAGAGAGGGTTAGAATCGACAAAGCCACTGGGGGCTACTACGAAGCTGCTAATATCAAGAAACTATGTGGCTGGGTTCTGAATGCAATTATAGAATACATCACGGTTGAGGGCTGATTCTCCAGGGCCCACACCTACCACTTCGTTCTCTTAAAATATTTAAGACACGAAAAAAAGGTATCTCTGCCCTACTACCTTTTTAGGTCCCTTTCTAGGTCCCTCAATAAACACAGTAAAAATCCTTCTAGCCCAATTCTCCACTGTGAGCGTTTGCTGCTCATCTATGAGCATTGTAAAACCCTCGCCCTACTGGAAAACAAGAGGATATCCGCCTCTCCGGGTAAGAGAAAGATGGAGGGAGGAGACTCCAGCAAGGAGAAGGTGTCCTCTAGCAAAAAAAGAAAAAGTGCCCTTGGGATGGAAACAGAGGAAATTGATAAGGAATGCAGTGAAATGGAGACAGATGACTCCAATGGTGAAGACAATTGGAACGATGAGGAGCTAGGTAATGAGGAAGAAAGTGGTAATAATGAGCCTGGTAATGAAAGCCCTATCCTTAGTGATTGCCCTGGTAAGGACAACAACCATCCTATGGAGGATGTGGATTTCAAGGATAATGAGGAAACTGATGTGAATTCTGAGAAGGAAATGAACAAAGATTCTGAGAAGGACCTGACTAAGGACATGGTTAGTGAGGATAAGGAAAGTGCGGGTAAAGGGTTACTCTTGGATAACCTCAAGAAACTCACTGAGGCAAGAATGGATTATGACAAATGGACCTATGAGCTCCTGAAGAACCTGGAAAAAAAGGGGAAAAACATATATGAGAAGAGGGAGGATGACAACATAGATCAGATAAAATGGAAGCATAATATGGAGGATAAGGTTAAATCGCTAGAAGAAGGGAGAGAGGCGATGAAAAATCTGATGGGCGTTATCTCGAGTATCCTATCAGCTGTCACTAAAAACTTGGAGGATATTGCTAAGGTCTTTGATCATACCAGCTCTCCTAAATCGTTAGTGGAACTTGACTTGGATGAAGAGTCTATCCAGACTGGTAGCAGTGAAGCTACTCCGGTTGGTGGCGCTGCGAAGAGGACCAGGGCTAGTGTCAAGAAAGTTGTAACTGCTTCTGCAAAGGATCTCCCTAATCTCAGGGATAACATCAAAGAGCTGCATGAAATTAGCAACACCCTAGCGAATGCCCTAGAAAAAATCAACTAGTTTCTCTCTTATCGATGGCATTTTCTGGTTTTCTTTGGTTTTCTGCTGGCTTATCGATGGTTTGTTCCTTTTTGTATCTCTTTGCTTTTTCTGTTTAATTTCTGCTTGTAAAGGGTTTCGGGGCCCCTTCAAAACCTGCTTTTTCCTTAATCAAAAACAAGATGCAACAATTATATACTATCCTGAAAAAGGAAAGAAGGAGGTTCCAACTGCATACCACCCCCCTTCTTTTCACTCAACTCAAGGATGGCATTGAAATCTCCCGCCATAATCCAAGGATGAAAAGGGACCAGCCTTCACATACAAGAAATATGAGACGATAAGTTTTGCTTACCCTGAAGATCAGTAGGGGCATAGATGTTAGAAAACAAGATGAATTCCCCAGTCTCAAGACTAGAGACAATCCTGAATAACGAAGATTTGGAGGCAACCCACCAGACAGGGTGAAACCTTAAAGGGTTCCAAAGACAGGCCACCCCTCCAGAGGAACCAGCTGCCCCAATACATTGACACTCACCTCACCCCCACAGCTTCGGCACCAGACCCATCATACTCTCCACCAAAAGTTTAGTTTCTTGCAAGAATAGGGCATCAGGTGAATGATTCCTAATCAATTATCGAACAACTTTTTGTCTAGGGCCACTGTTCAAGCCCCTCACATTCCATGAAAGCACAATCATTTTGGAGGATTGGAAAAGTGAGAATCCAGAGTCTTTACTGACCCTGACTCAACCAAATTCTCCCCCATCAATTTGATCTTATCCAAATCCTTGTTTTTGCCAACCTTTGAGTTCTTCTCCAAAGCACTTTTCTTAATATCTTTCTGATGTAGACCCATATGAACGGAGGACTTATTACTTTTACCCCCAGCCGGTTCCAATTTCAGAGCTGATGGAGAACCCTCCCCCCCGACCACATTCACCTCCAAACCATAAGTGAGTCCCAACTGGACCCCTACTAGCTGATCCATCTCCATTTGTTGGCTTCCCACCACTTGCTGAGCCTAGGAAAAGTCCTCAATCACTCTTTCTGAAGCCCCCCCTGATGCACCTTGGTCCAAAGGGGTTAACCTCGGGTTCACCTCGTGCTGGCTAAGGTCATCTAGGGCCTCGAATCTATTAAAGGTATCCTCCTCCTGTCTCTCATGTAAGGACCTCTTTTGTCCTCGATTCTTGTTCTTTGTCTTAATTGAGGCAAAACCATCAGCACTTGCAACCTCGACCGACATAGCAACTTTTCCTTTATCAACCCCATCAAGGCTGTGGGCCGATAGTTGAGGTTGGCGCACAACCGATTTATATCTAGGGCACTTGCGCTGTAAATGACCATACTCATGACACAGACGACACCGAAATGGTAAAGTCTCATAATCTAACTGTTGAACCCAAGAATAAGAGCCTACACACATATCTATAGCATCTGGTAAAGGTTTACTAAGATCAATTTCAACACAGATACACACAAAGGTCATTACCTTTCTCCCCAGGGTTTGTGTTGAAGATCCCATTGGCTTCCCAAGCAGTGCAACAAGCATCTGAAGCACATCCTCCTGGCAACATTCCACTGGAAAGTGTGGTAAGCGAACCGACACTGGAACCCTATTCGGGAGCTCCTCTGAAGGGTTAAACCCCACATGCCAAGGTTTGATGAACGACCCCACTTGGTTGTAAAAAAATGGGCCTCCTTCAAAAACCCTATTGCAATCCTCCATGCAGTTGAAAGTAACCATGAAGTAATTGTTTGCCAATAGCATAATCTCCATTTCCCCTTTCGGTGCCCAAGTCCTCTGCGCCCGGTTTTCCAAGAACTGCAAAGAAACTCTCATTCCCAGAAACTTGCAATATAGCGAGTGTTTTGAAAAGTACTCAACATCTTCAGCTATCATCTCTGGAGGAATAACTAGCCTCGACCTCTCACTGCATCTCTCCAGACAACCATTAACCTTCATAATGTGAGAGCTACCAGCACTACCCGACCCCGAATCTGAGGAAAAGAGATTATTGTTAAAAGTCTTCATGCTCTAGGATGGGGATTTTGAGCCCACTGCAGCATGAAAATCCACGACGGGAGGTACCTTCGAGGCCTCACCTCCAAAAATCGACATTAGATCTCAAAAAAGAAAAGGAAACCGCATCCCAAAGGGGCCTGCTAGAATGCACGGCACCCAAGACCCCACCCCGCGCAAGCACCACTGGGATGAAGATCCAACCAAAGCCCCCAGCCCCATTGGAACCCTTGGCCTACATAAAAAAAGAAGAATCGAACTGAACCCCAGTCACGCAGCCTACACCCCTCCTGTAGCCCACCGCTCTACTCCCCACACCCTCAGCCTCTCCCCGCCCTGCACAGTCCTCCACTGCCCACCCTCGGCACCCTGCACGCACACAACACTCACAAGCTAGGGCAATGATGCCCTAGCTCGACCCTCTGCAACCTCCCACACTCACGACACCATCTATTACACCTCAATAAGCTATGATTCCCATCTTGTTGATGCTCTTTTTTTGTAATTTTTTTATCTTTTTTTTGAAAGGAGTCAATCATTGGATATCTTTAGAGTAGAATAATGTACATGTGATGATCTATTACGAAGAGGAGGATTAACTGGAACAATTTTTTATTTTAGAATTCAATCAAGTACAAGCCATAATTTGTTAATCATTGAATTTAAATAACATCAAAACATGCAAGGAAGGAGGATCATGACCCATGAGGAAATTCAAGCATAGAGAGAGAAGGAAACAAAATGTCAAAGAGATAGAAGAATGAGGATTCAAGAAATGAATGCTACCAATGCTTTTGGATCCATGACAGTTAAAGAGAAAAATATTGAAGATGATCACATGGGGGACATAAATGATGCCAATATGGAAGATGTTCATGTGGAAGATAATACGATTATAGAGACTAATTCTAGTACATCCTCAAATCCAAGTACATCTTCAAATTCACCTTTGAAAAACATGGAAAATATGATTATGGATGATATTTGTGTTGATCATTTATTAGAAGCTGGATATACCAATGTTGAGATTGATATTGTTTGTGAGAAAATGGTACAAGAGATATTGAAAATGAAATCCCTTGTGTCGGTGAAGATGAAAATAATTTTGATGTTTAAAATGAAAATCCTTATGAACATGGTGAAAATGAAAATCCTCTAGTTGTTGAAGATGAAAATATTTTTTTATCAATTGAAAATAATGTTTTGGTTAATCAATTATTAATTCAATACATTTTTCCATCTTTATATTTAAAAATATATTATTAAGCCATTATACTTCCTTATAACACAAGTTTTAATTGTGTGATTTTTAAATAGTATTTAAATTTATTTATATACACATGTATTTAACAAGCTATTTAAGAGAATAAAGGCACAAGAAATCTAAATTTTCAATGTGTTAAAATTACAAATTGCTTGGAGGTTATCTGTCACACAACCTAGCAACTCTTGCATGGAAGTATGTGGCATTTTATCTATATGTCAATGTTATCATCATGATTGCATTTCACAAAAACCTAGATGCTTTTAATTCAACACCTCAATTAACAAACTATACAAATAATAATAAAAACTATTTTTTGTAAAAACTATTATAAATTTATACCAAATATTTTTTTATGTTTATTATTAAATTTTCAATTAAACTTTTATAAGTTTCATACCATTGATATAACTTCCTATTTTTTTATTTATTAAAAAATCAATTGTGTACACATAATTTATATGCTCACTTACTTACTTCCTATTTATTTATTTATTAGTCATTTATTTTTATTTAATAAAGAGAATTTATTAATAAAAAAATAAACAAAGGGACCATTAAAAGGGTAGATGGATATAGTTTAATTCTATTGTAAGACGGAGAAACTACTCTTAAAGGGATTATACCATTATAAAAGGTTTCTTTTGTTTTATCTTATTTTAAGGGGCCTACTTTAAATGGCATAGGTACCATATATATAACGCCACCTCTCCACTTTACAAATAATAGCATTTTTCATATTTCTTGGTTGTTTTGTTTTGTGATTATTGAGATAGTAGGTAAGGTGGAAATTTCACTATTCGGGTAAAATTAATTAGAATTGGATAACTATCATCACACTTTTTACGAAAGGAAAGTTGGAGAAATTGAAGGTCTACAATGGTAAGAAATAAATAGAATGTAAGGTATGATAAATAGGTTAAATTTAAAAACTATTGTTCACCTTTAGGCAATTTTGGACACTATTAAAAAACAAAAAGACATGTAAGGTGGCAACAAGGAGTTTTAGAATGGTGAATAAATTATATTGAAAAAGTTTACTATTTCTTTTTATGGGATATGTGTATAAACATATTAATCAGATAATAATTTTTTCCAAAATGACAGAAATGAAATATTAAAAAGTGAAAATCTTTAATAAAATTTTTATTTCTTTTATTCAAATAAAAAATATAATTATATTTGAACACAAAGTTTAATAATATTATATTTTATACATTGATCCATCTGTTTGGCATTGTAGTTGTATAGGAAAAATCATTAAAAAAATCAAGAAAACAGAATAATTGAAATTATTTCGATGAATTAGAAAAACAAAGGATGCAGAAAAAACAAACCTAAAAATCCCACTTTGTTCAAGTTGAGGTGACTTTGCTCTTTGAAGCATTCTTTTTTGCAATGGAATAAAACATAAATTAAAGAACAGTGAAAATGACACATATTCTTAGATGCTACCAAGAAATCTTGTTCAACAAATAAAAGTCTATCTGTTAAAAATAAAACATGCAAGATACATAACACTAGATAAGTTTGTCCATTAACTATAAAACATACTAAATGTACATATACTTATTCAACAAAAAGTTTGTTAGGAGGAGCAAATCAATTTTTCTATCAATATCAAATTAACTTTTGGAGATTACTTTTCCACTACATATTTTTCTGTACTTGAACTTTAGATTTAGATTGTTCTTGAATAACAAGTTCTTGAAATTTTGAAAGAATAGATTACAATAGGAAGAAACTTAAAATAATATCTAAAAACACAAATAGACAAAGTGCATAACACTAGATAATTGTTCATTTGACTATAAAACATGTAAACTATACAATATTTATCCAACAAAAAGTTGGTTAGAAGGATCAACTCACTTTCTCCATCAATACCTAATTAATTGCTTGAGATTACTTTTTCCACTACATATTTTGTTGCACTTGAAATATTATGTTTAATTTGATATTACGACATTGTACTCTTGTTAAATGACAAATTCCTAAAATTTTGAAAGATCATATTTTAATTGACAAAACCTCAACATGTAATACATTTTCCACACTTTACTTAAACAACATATCCGTCAACAATCAATAATAATTTCACACTTCACATCTCCACCATCTTCTCCTAAAATTCAATACCTTCATGACCTTCCATCAACACACTAAATTTTTTTTTGGTACAATTCCCTTGATCTAACTTTTAAGTGAAAGTATTGCCTAAGTAGGGTGACCATTGGAGCAAGATATCAATAGAAAGCAAAAAAAATTAGAGTTTTCAGAACTTTTAGCTGAAAATTAGGGTGACCATTAAAGCAAGATATCAATAGAAAGCAGAAAATTTTAGAGTTTTCAGAACTTTTAGCTGAATTTTTTTCCCCAAACAGTTGATATTGAGATTCAATGGTGTGTATCCTTTACTTAAAGCAGGTTTCAATAGACATGAGAAACCATCAATAAATATGAACCATTAGAATTGAAACATCATCTGGTTCAATCATCCAACTGTTTGAATTGTCTGGTACACTCATAAAATATTCATTAAGATTTTCCAGGTTCGATGGCTATAACTAGTCACATCCACACAAGTATCAATCATCTATTTTGTTTGGGTGGTCTGAGCAGACTTCCATAAAATATTGACCATTCTTGATTGTTAATCATTAATACTTTCCAGGTTCATGGACTTCATACAATGTCTATCAGTTGTCACATCCAGATGGTGAATTGGGTCTCACAGGCACGCCACTCATGTCCCTTTCATCATTTGAAGCACAGGAATCCCCAAAATTGCCCACCACATCTCAGGAATCGATTGGAGGTGACAAAATTTGGTGGACCATCATTGTATATAAATAGGACCTCTTGCTTGCTTGTAAAAATCTTTGGCTGATTGTGTTCGAAAAATGTTTGTAGCCATTGAGTGCCCAGTACCTCATCATGCAGAGTCCTATAACTTGAAGATTTTTTGTGTTTGCTTGTGATCCTTTGATTATTACAGTTCAGAATGTTCATGTGAATGTACGTCAACTTTCTCAATTTCATGTGATTGAATCCATTGAACTTTAAAGATTGGTTCAATTAACCATGATAGCACAAAAGCATAGGAATACAATCGAAAGGTTGAAGATTGAAAGGAGAGTTAAATTGATCATAATTTTTTTAGAATTGATTATAGAAGTATAATTATTTGTTGTATCTAGTAGCAAATAGTTTTGTAAATCAGTTTTCTTATTACGTAAAAAGTCTTGAACCTTCTTAATCCTGGTCAGAGAATGGTTAGGTTCTTACATTCTCACAAGGGCTTCTTTTTCATCCCTCCTTTAAAGACGACTCACCTTGTATGCAATAAGGATTCAAGTAGGAGCATCCTTTCAAAACATAGGGATCGAGAGGGTGCTAAAAGTTTGAGCGGAGATGAAAACCTTCGTTTGTGATTTATTTATGAAGACAAATTTAGGCAGGGTTTATGGTCAAGCATTTGACCATAAAGAGGTTCCTAGATTGGTATTTGGACTTATCGATTAAAGTCATGAAAGTTGTGAAGTCTCTTACGGAGATAAATCAAGAGAAACAAATTTCACGGATTTTGAAGATTATTTTTATGATTGTTTTGGAGATTATTGATATTCTTCTTATGGCTATAGATGTGGTCATGACGATTATTGATATTCTTCTTATGGCTATAGATGTGGTCATGACAAGGTGTGAGTTTGGAATAATATTATAATATTTCTAAACTATTTTTACTATGCATAGAAGAGTTCCTCCTTGGTGCATGGGCTTGTAACCAAATCGTGGGAGTTTGCAAAAGAGGTGAAGAAAAAAGTGACTTCCTTGTTGGACAATATCTTCCTTAGGCCAATGCCATTGTTCCTAGCTGGTTGTGGTCTTTTATTGTCGTACGAACTTTACTGAAACCATTCGAAGTGAACAAGGAACCATGGATGGTGAAGAAGATCTAAAAAACTTCTCCTTAGATCATTTGTTGGGCGTGATACTCAATTGGTCAACTTTAGTACACTGTTGTGAGGATGTGAGGCATTTTCCCTCTCTTAGCTTATGGTTTTAAGTTATTTCACAACATTTATGAGAGTTATGGAAAGTTGGTGGGTATCTTTATGTGTTAGTCATTAGGTTTGTTTTGAATAGATAAGTACATGAAGGGCTTGGACTCATAACATGTCAGTCATTAAGGCAAGAGGAGAAAAATATCACAAGAAGTGAGATTGGAAAAAGAAAAAGAGAAAGCTTTTGACTGGAACTAGGAATGGCGGCTGACAAGGGTCCCCAACTTTAACAACAAAATTCTCTTTCACTAGACCCAAAATAGCAAGGGAAGAAAGCAAGGCTATCATCCTCAACCCTGTTATCCCCAATTTTAGTTTTGATGAAAACATGGGATAACCCCTACAAATTTTGTCTAATGTGTAGCCCATGTGCTCTAAGCACATTGATTGAGGTAAATTTCCATTTTTCTCATTCGCGACTTAGCCCTCGAGAAATCGTCTCGATTTGAGTCTTGATTTGTCAATTCTAAAAGATTGATGAATTGTCTTTTTAGGGGTTAATTTTTATTTCTTTGTGCATAATCGGAGTTAAAACTCTAACTTTACATGAGTCTCATGAATAGGTGTATTTCAGTGTTACAAACCCGAAATACACATATTCATACATTCCCACATATTCTTTGTGACATATACCACAAGTGTAGTTTGGAGTTACAACTTTGAACTACGTCAAAGTCACCCTCTTAGTGTAGTTCGAAGTTACAACTCTGAACTACACTGAAGTCACCCTCTTAGTGTAGTTTAGAGTTACAACTCCGAATTACACAAAGCCTATGCATTCACAAGATGTTGTTCGGGGTTGTAACTCTGAATTGCACCCAAGCATCATATTCAAATGTAGTTCAAAATTATAACCCTAAACTACACCTAACTTATCATTTTACTTGTTATCAAAACTGTAGTTCAAATTTATACCCGATTTGCATTGTCAAACTCTCAACCAAGTGTAAATCGATGTTATAAGTCCAATCTACACCTTTGTATTTTCTAAGTGTAATGTGGGTTTTTTAATCCAATTTGTGTGAATCCAAAGCATGATTGCAAATGATCCTCCTCAAGCAAGTTATTCAAATTGAAAAAATATTATATTGGTTTGGAGGTTTCCATCACTCGGTTTTGGTCATTACTAGTCACACCAATGGACCTGATAAATTGCAGATGAAGATTGCATTGCAAAAGTTTGAAAAGTTTTTGAAACAAGATCATAATGGAAAAGAAGTGTTTGATGACACTTAGTTAATTTTATGCTTTTAAGTTGTAGTTGCATTTTTGTAATTTGCAATCGACATCTTAGATGTCTTTTTGTATATAGATTTTTACACATAAGATTGCACAAGTCCTAAGTCAAATAGAACTCTACTTTTGATCTACTTTTGACTTAATCATGGTTAGTTGAACTTTTTCCTAATTTTTCTCACAACCCCTTTCCTATATATATGAGGGTTCTCATTGTTAATAATAATCTTTTGGCAATGCAACAAAACTTTGTCGATTTGAGAAGCACACTAAAACTTTTTTTTTAGATGTAAATCAAATTACAATCAATAAAAGAGACAAGTTTCTTTCAATCTTTGTGTTGGAACAAGTTGTAATGTGATGACATTATTCAGAGTTGATTGTGAGTATTGTAGTGTTATTTGAAAGAGATTCAAACCCAATCTTTTAGTCTTTGAGTTGCTTATTGTGTTTAGAAATAATGTTATGTTGTCAAACTTGATCTTGTAGTCTTTGAGATACTTATCACATTGAAGCTAATGTTCCATGCTCAAGCAAAGAGATAATTTGTAGTCTTTGTGCTACTTTTATCTTCTATGTTTGTGCATTTAAGGTAAAGTGTATGTTGAAGTCTTTGAGCTACACATATTTCATCTTTGTTCCTAAAGCTTTAAAGGAAGTCATGGAAAGTCTTTGAGCTTTCATGAGCTTCTTGGTTACTAATTCTTCTTGGTTGTACTTGAAAGTTTATTGTAAGGAAGAACACCTATTCTGAAAAAAGAGAATACAATGAAAGTAACAACTTATTGATTAGCTTAGTGTACATAATTTTAGCTCCTAGTTAAGTTTTAGTGGTTTTTAGTGGCAATAAACAGGGGGAGCCTCCCCTTACAAAGAGGAGAGAATATGTTTTAGACACTGTGGTTGAAACTAATTTTTTTGCAATTGATTGAATCAAGTTAGTTGCAAAATATTCACCCAACAAACCTCATGACAATGGGAGCCAAAAAGTGATCCCCTAATAGGAGGATCAACAACAATTGAGGAGGGTAGAAAATTATGGGATGAGAGATTGTCAGTGACCACAGGAGGAGGCAAAAGTTGTGAGAAAGCATCCAAAGCACCCGACACACAGAGGAGCCACATAAGGAACACATGGGCAAGCCAAAGCCACATTCAGAGTAACATCAACGTCCTTAAACACAAGGAGATAAAAAAACTTTGATGGTCAAATGATCTTTCTTAGCATTCTTCCAACCGAAAGTAATTCATTTGCAACACAAAAAAGAACAATCCAAAGCTATTTGACCAATAACAAAGCAAGGCAACAACAAAAGGGAAACCCCTTGTAATCCAGCGGTTGGGTGTGTTACTTCTACAAATCATGAGGCTTTATTGACAACCCATTCTTCTTGCAAAGGTGTTAGTATTACAACTGGACGTCTCCATTTTATAATCTACTATGATTGTGTGGGACGTGTGGAAAGGAAGGGTGTTGTTTGGCTCTTGCCTTATTCTAGCCATTGTCTACTTTGGGACAACACTATAAGTGTCAAATTTGAGAAATATTATTGCGGACTTAGTTTTATCTACTGTTATATTTTTGAAAATGGTTACCCAGTTTTTAAAATACATCAAGATATCGATATCCTTCTGTATTCTCCATTGCTAACGAATTCTAAGTCAGAAATTATTTATGAACCCATATGCAATTTTCTCTCATTGTAATGACATGATTAATAATAGTTGATAAAAAACAGATATGCATATAATAGACTTCAGTTTGAATTTATTTCAGTTTGGTTTCCATATTTATCTCTGTAAGTTGTATAAAGTTTATAGAAGTTAAAGTATTTATCTTTTACGAATGCATGCAACTTCTCCATGTTGAAAGTGCAAAAATACTGTGATATTGATAATATTATAAACTCATAAAAGGATACCTCTAAAGTTGCAAACATAAATTCTTCAGAACAGTGAATGTAAATATTTTGACAAATAATGATATTTCAATAAGGGATCTACAAGCTATGCATATTAAATTCTAAAAATCATATGAATTTCACATGCGGCAACTATTCGACATTATGCTAAATACTAAAAATTGGAAAGTGAAAAGGAAAGTGCAAAAATTAGTAGCCATTGGGGTGGCTTCTTACATTTAGTTTTAGATGTATATTGTTTTTGATTAAGTGAAAAACAGGTTTTGAAGGGACCCGAAACTCTTTACATATCAAACTAGGGATAGAACTTGACTTCTCAACCAAGAGGAGTGAGCCACAACCAAAAAATAGTGTCTGCCTCAAGAGACAACAAACAATCCATCCTAGGACAGGGCCAGAAAAACCAGCCCAAACAGCCCACTACAAGGGCTCTCAAGATTTACAACTGGCCTTGTGGAAATGAAGAGTCATATCAAAAGAAGGCTTGGACGTCTTTGAATTCTTCCCTTTTACAGTTATCCAACCCTCTTCAACATTAGCTGCTGCAACACACCAATCCAAAGAGCCCAGCACCAATCTATTCAGAGTGGAAAAAGGAGCAACAGTAGAGGGAGCAACAACCGTCACAGGTACAAGACCCCCTTCAGCAAATGGGGCAGAAAAAGTGACAGCACATAGTGGAGCAGCCGATGGGGTAAGAGACAACAAACCATTTTCAGCAGAAGAGACAACAACAACCTGTATCCCAACATTTTTAATCATCGATCCATCCTTAGTGGCATCCGAAGAATTCACCATAACAAAGTTTGAACCAACCATCAAAACCCCAACATCCAACGACTCAATAGAAGAGTCCAAAGATTTCTTAACCGTGTAATGCAAGTAAGAGGCCTCGACCACCATGAAGTCACAAAAATTTTCTTCTCAAGCCCACGATTCCCAACCACATGGCTGGTTTTGAAGCATTTGCGACACCTGAATGGAATACCTTCGTACTCCAAAGTTTGGACCCAACTGCCAAAAGAGGAGTTAATGACAATCTCAGCAGGTAGTCCCTTAGACACATCTATCTCCACCAGAATGTGATCAAAAGTAGTGTGAGAAAGCTCAAAGGATTCATTATCCACCATAATGAAACTCCCAATAGCATCACCAATCTCCTCAAAGAGAGAGTCAGCCCACAAATGGATAGGAAGATAAGGAAGCCGAACCCAAATCGGAATTTTGTTGAACTGCCAGGGTTTGGCCAAAATCGACATTTTATCTTTCTCATAGAAAAAAATTTCAGACGGGATTTTTTTTCTATCTTAAATGTGTATTGTTATTTAAATATATACATTCTCTTTTTCTTTTTTGATTATTTTTCTTTGTACAAAGTTCTTTTAATTTTACTAATTGTAACATCCTTTAAGTATAGAAACTTCAATATTTTTAGATTCAAGTTTGCAGTCTTTAACATCTTCACAATAATCAATGGTAAAACATCTTTTCTTCTTAAAATCTAAGTTTGACCATCTATCTTTTGGAACCTTAAAAAAAAGAATCAGATTAATGATGAATCTATTAATTTTCTATTTGATGTCTTGTTTTCTAGCACTAAAGTACTTAACATAGAACTTGTATCCTAGATAAAAAATAGTCAATGTACAATGTATTTTTGGTTTGATCTGATAAAATTCTATTCAACCTCATAGCAACTATTTTTTTAGGTGTATAAGGTATTGTCCATAAGATCATTTTTCCTTCATTGAACCATCTTAATAATTGAACATTTAATCAATTTAAAAAACAAAAGATTCTTTTATTTGTCAAAAGATGCTCTATTTATGTAAAAATATACTTTATTTTACTTTCAAAGAAAATAATTAACAACAAATACATTTTAAAAAAATTACAACTTTATGAAAAAAATGGATTGATGTAAACTAGATATAATTAAAATATAATAAAAGATCTAGAATTTTTAAACAAGTTAGGGTTGGAGAATGAACTTTTGAATTCGTAAATTTTACTTAATTTTTTTCTATTAATATAATAAAAAGGAACATTTCTAAATTTTAAAAGAATATTCATTTTTTTTGTAACTTCCTTTCCTTATCCATTCTTTGTTTTTTTGCAAATCTGTAAGGATTTGTTGCCACGTTTTCATTTTTAGCAATTGAATTTCTTGTAGGACCCCATCTATTAGTGTCTTAAGTTGTACTACAAGAGGTTGGGAAGAATCCCATTTAGATGAGGACATTGGCCTTGTATACCATTCACCATATTTGGCAGAGGAAGAAGGTGTGCCAGAGGTCTGTAGAGGAGAGGGGACCCTATGGTCTATAGTTTTTGATTCAAAAGAAGTGACCTTTTCATATTTTTCTTCTTCCTTGTAGGGTTATTTGTAGGTCTTGAAGGTAGCTCATTTGATTTCTATTTTCTCTTGTTTGGTAATCTCTAGCTTTCCTAGCATCAATTTTTTCAACTTTTCTTTGACCACAACTCATTTTTCTAATTTTTTCATTGGCTTTTCTTCCCAAACTGGAGAGGCAAAAGAAGCCACCTTTGCAATGACTGCTTATTTCCTATTCTCCACTCCCTATGCAGTGTGTTCTGTTTTGTGCTTCAATGGGGAAACTAATGTTGGTATGTGGTGACTGATCATGCAAGTACTATACACTCGTAATGTACTTTTTTTGGTGTTTTTTGTTGTTGAAAAAATCGACATTTGAAAACCCTAAAAAGACGACTTTGTAGGTTGCCCTAAAATCGCATGTTATAAGCACGAGGGCTTCACTGGCTAGGGAATATTATATCACGTGCATTCATATTGGGGGGTTTAATATCCAAAAAATGAGGGTGCAATATATTGCATATCGATGAAAATAGGGGGGTTTTTAATTCGGCTTGTGTATTGGAATGGGTGACAAAAAAGGAGTTTAGGGCAATATTTTTAAAAAATAGGGGGATTCTTTAGTATGCCATGAACGCATGTGCTATAACCTAGGTTCACTAAGTGATGTCCCCGTGGTTATAAGCAGTTGGAATGAAAAGGGCAATGTAATGGTGTTGTATTATTTTATTGGGTACTAAGAAAAGATTGGACAATTGTGTTTTAGGGATGTAGCCCATCTTGGGCGAACCACATTAAATCTTTGTGTTATTTGTGTTGTGTATGATTCTTCATCTTTTGTGTATTTGAATGTGCATATAATTGTTAATTCGTATTTCCTCTGGATCTGCCTAAACCCTAACAACTAATTGGTTTAGGAGACTATTCATAAAGTCCTCTAACATAGTTGTAGATGTTATCATATATCTGATAACTCAATGATGAACGATTAGTACCAAACTAGTACTGAGAGGGGGGGGTGAATCAGTACAGACAAAAACACAACCTAAACCGATTTGTCAGCAGACACTATGCATTGACAGACAAACAGTAACACTGGTCCTTAAATAGAGTACAACCAACAAAACCAAGAATAACTGAGGCAAGCATAAACTGGTTGACACTTATCTTCTCATACAATCTAACACTTCATTTCCATTTCACCCTAATGCATGAACAAGTAATCCACCATCAAAGGTACACATATAAGCAACTAGATCAACATGATTCACCGCTTGATAGAAAGCAACAAAACATCACACGTGACACACATATTTTTCATGTGGAAACCCAATTGGGAAAAACCACGGTGGGGATGAATACCCACAAGCTTTTTGAACTCTTTAGAAGTTCGCTCTATTAGGAGCCTAGTCCGGTTAAAGACTGATACAATAGGTTCTGTTAGGAACCAATTCTGTTAGGGATCACCCGGTTAAGGGATGGCTATAATACCCAGTTAAGGGTTAAACCCTGGTAGGGGTTACCTTGTTAGAGGATTTCAAGAACTCAGTAGCTAAAGGACTTCAATAACTCAATAGCTTCGATTTACCCTGTTAAATGATTTACAGCAAGCCGGTTAAGGCTACCCTATTAAGGGATTTCACAACTGTTGAAGTGGTTAAAGATCAACAGGTATAACAATGACCTGATAATAGCACTCAATGCCAATGCAGATCCGCTTAAGCTCCTCTTCACCTTCTGCACTTACACTTTGCAAGTATCACTTCTCTTCTCTGGTCTAACAAGAATCACGTATCACTTCTCTTGGATACACACACAACTTTTGCCAACAACCTCAAAAAGAAACATAACATCAACCTTATAGGAAAATAGATAGGTCGGTAGCATAAACCCTAAACCCTAAACTTGTTAGGTTAAGGAATTCAAACGGTTCAATCCTGACCATTGAGCATACTGCATTAGATGCAACAGTCTTGATCCAATCTCAAGACATTCTCCATCGTTCATTTTCCACCGATTTCTTGGCGGCTGATAACCCATCACGTGTTATCATCATTTACAGACTTCGCACATTCCCGAGGTAGATAGGAACAATCTCCTTCATGCAATATCCTTCACGTGCACAAGGCTTTCATGGCAACATGATCTATTCTTCGTTACCATGCTAACTCATCACACAAAGTCACCGGTTGATCCACACAGGCTTGAAGCACTTCAACTAGAAACCCTAAAGTTGAGACCACCAACCGGTAGTCATACATCGCTTCCATGTACCGGTTCCCATAACCATATGCCAGTTCATCTTAAACAAACACACCACTTCACTAAATACCAGTTCACTGTGTTATATCGGTTCTCACATATGCTGGTTCTCACCTATTCAGCATATTGACATCAATGACAACATACAATGTCATTATATCCTTATACCGGTTCTTATACCGGTTCACATATTGCCAACAATCTCCCCCTTTGGCTTTGATGGCAATATACAAAGACATCTCTCCACTTCACATCTTCTCCCCAAATTTATGCAGATATCTTCTCCCCCTTTGACAACAATGCCAAAGTGGAGGCACAAGCTTCCCTGTTCCATTATATTGCTCCCCTTGAGAAGTAGCATCCTTCAACACATCAATCCTGAAAAGATTTGATCATGCAATACCCGACTGATGTGGAGCACATACCTTTAGTTCACCTCCTGAAGGGGTAGCACCCCTAATTCACCTCTCAAGTGGGTAAATGTTGCCTTTGGGAGAGGCTTGGTGAATATGTCTGCTAACTATTCCTTGTTGGAAACATGTTCCAATGCAATCTCTTTGTTCTGAACCTTTTCCCTCAAGAAATGATACTTAAGCTCAAAGTGCTTGGTTCTAGAATGTAAAACCGGATTCTTGGAAATATTGATAGCACTTGTGTTATCACAGAATATGCTTACCGGTTCAAATACAGGAACTTTGAAGCCATTTAATACATGCTTCATTCAGATTGTCTGAGTGTAGTTCATGAAAGCTGCAACATACTCCGCTTCTGCTATAGACTAAGAGATGCAACTCTGCTTCTTACTCATCCATGAGACCAATCTACCACCGAGAAAGAATGCACCACCGGTTGTGCTCTTTCGGTCGTCCACATCACCAGCCCAATCAACATCTGTTAATACTTTCAAGTTGAAATCATTGCTATAAGGATACCACAATCCATAGTCAACTGTTCCCTTTAGATACCTAAGAATCCGCTTGACTGCAACCAAGTGGGATTCTCTTGGACTTTTCTGGAACCTTGCAGTAATGCCAACTGCATGAGCAATATCCGGTCTACTATGCACTACATAATGCAACTTACCAATCATTGATCGGTATTCCTTCTCATCAACCAATGCTGAGTCATCCTCTTTGGATAGTTTACAACTGGTCACCATTGGTACCAACCGGTTTGCTATCTTCCATGCCAAAGGTCTTCAACACCTCTTTGACATACTTGGACTGAGTGATAAAGATTCCATCTTTCATCTGCTGAATCTGCAGTCCAATGAAGAACTTAATCTCCCCTATGAGTGACATCTCAAACTCCTTCTTCATCTCATCTACAAACTCATGACTCATCTTATCATCTCCACCAAAGATAATGTCATCAACAAATACCTCACAGATCAAAATCTGATCTCCTTCAGTTTTCAAGTAGATATTGCTATCTTCACTTGTTCTCTCAAATCCAATTTTCACAAGATGGGAGTGCAGACGTTCATACCATGCTCTAGGTGCTTGCTTTAGACCATATAAGGCTTTATGTAGCCTACACACCATGTCACTGTCTTCAGATAGGGCAAACCCATCTAGTTGCTCTATGTATACCTCCTCTTCAAGTACTCCATTTAGGAATGCAGATTTTACATCCATTTGGTATACTTTGAATCCTTTAAAAGTTGCATATGCAAGAAGCATACGAACTCCTTCCAATATTGCTACTGGAGCAAAGGTTTCTCCATAATATTCTCCTTCTTCTTGTGCATACCCCTTACACATCAGTCTGGCTTTGTTTCTTATCACTATGCCATCCTCATTCAGCTTATTTCTGAAAACCCATTTGGTTCCAATGACATTTTTATACTCCGGTCTAGGTACCAAGGACCATGTACTATTCTTCTCTATCTGGTCAAGTTCCTCTTCCATTGCTTTGATCCAGTCTTCATCTTTATGTGCCTCTTCGAATGAATTAGGCTCAAATTCAAAGATCAAACATGAGCTTTCTCTGACCTTTCTTCTTGTAAGGATTCCAGCATCCTTATCTCCTATGATCTTCTTAGGATCATGATTCAGCTTGACATACCAAGGAATCGTCTTAACAGATTCCTCTTGCTTTTCTTCTTCATCCTCATCTCCACCAGTGTCAGCATCTACATCTGCCAATGTAGGAACACTATCACTGGTACTTGGTTGACTGACAACTGATTCCTAGAAGGTTACAACCGATTCATTTACCGCTTGCTCACTACTGATTTCCTTAGTTTTCTAGAGGTTTCATCAACTCTTACATTGATACTTTCCATAATTCTCTGAGTCTTATTATTGAAACACTTGAGAGCTTTGCTCTTGGTGGAATACCCTAGGAATATTCCCTCATCACATTTCGCATCAAATTTGCTCTGGTGTTCACTCCTCTTGAGGTAACATTTGCTACCAAACACTCTAAAGTAGCTAACCACAGGTGTCTTACCGGTCCAATACTCATAAGGAGTTTTATCCTTACCTTTCTTGATGAGTACCCGGTTCATTGTGTAGACTGCAGTGCTCACCGCTTCTCTCCAAAAGATGTGAGCTACCTTTCCTTGAATCAACATGGTTCTAGCTACTTCGACCACAGTCCGATTATTCATCTCTGCTAGGCCATTCTACTATGGAGTCCAGGGGGCAGACAGTTGCCTCTTGATGCCATGTTCTTTATAGTACTTGTTGAATTCACTGGAAGTGAATTCCCCTCCTTGATCAATTCTCAAGCACTTGATCTTTTTGCCGCTTTCCTTCTCCACTAATGCTCTGAAAGCTTTGAATTTTCCAAAAGCTTCAGACTTATCTTTCAAGAATGTGACCCACATCATTCTTGAGCAGTCATCAGTGAGAATCATGAAGTACCTATCACCCTACACACTCCTAGTTTTCATAGGAGCACACAAGTCAATATGCACAAGATCAAGCAAATTGTCAGCAGTGAAAGGTTTACCTTTAAAGGTTGAGGAAGACATTTTCCCCAATCGACACTCTCTACACAAGGTATTATCCAGTTTGCTTAGCACTGGCAACCCTCTAACTGCCTTGATCTTACTAGCCTTCACAATGTTATCAAAGTTTACATGGCAGAGTCTCCTATGCCATATCTAGCTATCATCAAATTTGGCCATAAGACATGTACTTATATTTGCATTCAGCTGAAATAGGTTACCTTTGGTCTACATGCCAGTGGCCACAATTTCACCATTCTTTCCTTTGATTTTGCACACTCCATTCTTGAATTCCAGAGTGAGACCACTGTCATTCAGCTGGGCAACACTCAGAAGATTGTGTCTGAGACCATCAACCCAATACACATTGTCAGCACTACTCTTTCCATTCAGAGAGATGGACCCTCTACCTTTGACCAAGCATGGTGCATCATTACCAAAGCGAACCACACCACCATCATACTCTTCCAAGGATAGAAACTTCCTTCGGTCACCAGTCATATGGTGAGAACAACCACTATCAATGATCCACTGATTGGAATTATCAAACCGGGAGACAAGAGCTTTCTTGTCTAATACATCTTCCTTGACAGCAACAAACACAATATCTTCATTTTCTTCATCCTCTGATTCCTCATCTATGACACCTTCATCAATTGCCACAAGACAGTTTCTCCGGTTTCCTCCTTTGAATTTCTTGAACCTTTCTGGTTTGCCCTTGTTATCACCATTAGGACAGTTTACAACAATATGTCCTATCTGGTTGCAAGAAAAACATTTCAAAGGAAGCTTACCTTTGTATTCCATTAGAAATTCCTCATCATCCATTACTCTGCCCTGTCTTGTTCCATCACTGGTGCTTACTTCTTTTCCTTTTCTAGATGGTACAACAAAAGCTTTAAATGTTGATTCAGTCTTTTGAATACTGCCATCAAAACTATTTAGCTCATAGGCTGTCAAATTTGCAATGATGGAGTGTAGGTATACCTTAGTCTTGTCTATTGATCTCAACTCCTGAATAGTAGCAACCCTTATTGCATAGACCAGTAATAGGGATCTCAGGACTTTTCTTACCACAGTGGAATCTTCCATTTTACCACATGCACTCTTGATATCTCCAACAACAGTTTTGATTCTTATTCCATACTGTTGAATGGTCTCACCTTCAACCATCCGCATGTCTTCAAACTTCCCTCTAAGGCTTTCTTCCTTAGCTTGTTTTACATGCTCATCACTGCCATAGATATTTTCAAGAGTATCCCATACCTCTTTGGGATTTACCTTATCTTGGACATCAATAAACTCAATGTCAAATAAACTGCTAATTAGGGCTTCCATGACTTGCCCATTCTCCTGCATTTCTCTCTTTTGGTCATCGGTGAGAGTATTGGTAGGGGCAACATAGGCATTCTCAACATAGCTCCAGTGTTGAGCATCCATGCTTCTGATGTATATCTTCATTCTGTCTTTCCATATACTGAAATTTTCTCTATTAAACTTTGGACCTTCCCTCTTCATCATTTCAATAGGATCTTTTCCTCAAGCGGTTAAGCTTACAACACAGAGGACTTGCAGGTTTGCTCTGATACCAATTGATAACTCAATGATGAACAAATAGTACCAAACCAGTACTGAGAGGGGGGGGTGAATTAGTACAGACAAAAACACAACCTATACCGGTTTGTCAGCAGACACTATGCATTGACAGACAAACAGTAATGTCGGTCCTTAAACAGAGTACAACCGACAAAACCCAAAATAACTGAGGCAAGCATAAACCGGTTGACACTTATCTTCTCATACAATCTAACACTTCATTTTCATTTCACCCTAATGCATGAACAAGTAATCCACCATCAAAGATACACATATAAGCAACTAGATCAACATGATTCACCGCTTGACAGAAAGCAACAAAACATCACACATGACACACATATTTTTCACGTGGAAAACCAATTGGGAAAAACCACGTTGGGGATGAATACCCACAAGCTTTTTGAACTCTTTAGAAGTCCGCTCTGTTAGGAGCCTAGTCTGGTTAAAGACTGATACAATAGGTTCTGTTAGGAACCGATCCTGTTAGGGATCACCCGGTTAAGGGATGGCTATAATACCTGGTTAAGGGTTAAACCCTGTTAGGGGTTACCTTGTTAGAGGATTTCAAGAACTCAATAGCTAAAAGACTTCAATAACTCAATAGCTTCGAGTTACCCTGTTAAAGGATTTACAGCAAGCCGGTTAAGGCTACCCTGTTAAGGGATTTCACAACTGTTGAAGTGGTTAAAGATCAATAGGTATAACAATGACCTGATAATAACACTCAATGCCAATGCAAATCTGCTTAAGCTCCTCTTCACCTTCTGCACTTACACTATGCAGGTATCACTTCTCTCCTCTGGTATGGCAAGGATCACGTATCACTTCTCTTGGATACACACACACAACTTTTGCCACCAACCTCAAAAAGAAACATAACATCGACCTTATAGGAAAACAGATAAATCAGTAGCATAAACCCTAAACCCTAAACCTGTTAGGTTAAGGAATTCAAATGGTTCGATCCTGACCGTTGAGCATACTTCATTAGATGCAACAGTCTTGATCCAATCTCAAGACATTCTCCATCCTTCATTTTCCACCGATTTCTTAGCGACTGATAACCCATCATGCGTTATCACCGTTTATAGACTTCACACATTCCCGAGGTAGATAGGAACAATCTCCTTCATGCAAGATCCTTCACGCACACAAGGCGTACGTGGCAACATGATTTGTTCTTCATTACCATGCTAACTCATCACATAAAGTCACTGGCTAAGCCACACAGGCTTGAAGCACTTCAACTGGAAACCCTGAAGTTGAGACCACCAACCAGTAGTCATACACTGCTTACATGTGTCGGTTCCCATAACCATATGCCGATTCATCTTAAACAAACACACTGCTTCACTTTGGCACAAATACCGGTTCACTATGTTATATCGGTTCTCACATATGCCGGTTCTCACCTCTTCAGCATATTGACATCAATGACAACATACAATGTCATTATATCCTCATACCGGTTCTTATACCAGTTCACATAATGCTAACAATATCTCATCAATTATTTTTTCCAATTACCTTATTAGGTGCCACATTTCAAGGGTCTTTTCCAAAACCTCTTTCTGAAAGTCTGCTATAGATTTGATCTGTGTTCACCAGGGGCTCTACTTTCTCTTTAATAGGAACTTCCTCTTGTGGGCTCTCTTCTTCCTCAAGGGATGCTTCTCTACATGCATTTTCCTTTCTTTTCTTCTTCTTTGCACTCATTTGCATAATGCTTCTAAGGCCTTTTCCACCAATGGCTTCCTTTGTGGTGTAGTGGGTAGATTTCTTTTGGCTTATTTGGAGCTTCCCTATGAATAAGTAGACTCTGTCGGTGATGTACCCAAGTGTAAGCTTCTATAAATCCATGGAGTAGTAGTATTTGTTCCTCTTATTACTTCTTTGGAAAGATCCATTTTTCCTTGAGTTTCTCCCTATTTTAATCCATGTGCTCTATGTACTTCTTCTTAGCTACATTGTCCATAAACTCCCAATAGGTTGTAAACCTTTCTTCTTGTGGATAATGAGAGAAGCTAAGTAGTATTGCCACATAAAAATCAATCTCTACATCAAACACCTCGTAGGTTAGCTTGGGTATCCAAGATGTCCATAATTCAATTGCTTCCATTAATGTGAAGTCTTTGTCTACTAGGAAAACAATTGTATCCATGTACTTCTAGACCATACCATAGGAGATCCTTTCTCATCTCTACAACCTTTGTTGGAGGGATTTGAAGAATCCCTAGTATATGACAATGTCTAACATTAAATCTTGGAAATGCTTCAAATGTTCCTAAATTTGTGCGTCTATTGATCAAGTCATGTTCTAGATCTTCCCTGCAAATGTCAATAGCTCATCCATAAAATATAATTCCAAACAAATGATTAGATGTTGTATTGAAAATGACAATATGATTAATTGGTGCACTCTACATTCTCCAATATTTCTTGTTGCACATCCTCATAAAGTTTGGTATCTTTGCCTTCAACCACCATTTGATATGTTGCATGGATAGAAATTGTAGTTGTAGAGTCTTCTTGATTGATGTATTGAACCTTCTATGCTATTCCCATGGCAATATTCTTTACTATAGGGTTTGTAATTTTTGTGACATCCAAACTTTACCCATTGTCGATAACCCCAATCAACTTAGTTACTTCTGCATTCTTGATTGCTTTCTTTGGTAGTACCTCCCCTTGTGCATATAGGCCCATGACTACTTGGATAGCCTCCTTGGTAATACAATATGGTCAATCCAAATAGAGATATTTGTAATGGATCTAGCTTAGAATAATATAGACCCACCTCTCTTCTCATGTGAAATCTAGAAACTCCTTCCATACATCTATCCTTTTCTCTTTGGTGGTATTATGGCATGCATTTTTATGTTTTGGGTTGTATAAAAGTAAGTCATAGAGTTTCAAAATTCATATAATCTATCTATGTTAATGTTGCATGTATGTATTTTTGGATTTACTTTATGTAAATGACATTTGCGGATACTTGATAAAATGCTCCTTTTGGGTTTGTCTCCATAGATTTGTAGGAATATTTATTATACTTAGGTTAGGGCTTCTAGGAAATATCAACAAGGATGGGGGCTATCATTGTTATGCAAGGGTTGAGAAATACTAGGATGTCATAATGTGAGTGTAGTAGATTGTGGGAATACCAAGTGTGGATGAGAAAGAAAAATAGTTTGTTTGTGATCTATGCAAGTTCTATTTAGAGAGGTAGAGTTGGAGGAGTGTATTAATGTTGTAGCCATTATTCCACCTTTCCGCATTTTTCTTCTTGTAAACTTTTCTATGGCTCTATTTTGATGAGTGAAATATTAGTATACTATTATACAATTATTATCAACTATAATACAAATGTGTTATCATGTCACCAAGTGTTATCTTAGCATGTTATCAAAACTTATTTTTCTAATGCACTGTTCGATATATTTATGGTTATGTTCAGGAAATAGATGTTCAAAATCAAACCTTACTATCATTGTCAACTTCTTTCCTAAGTATTTATTGTATGTTAGATGAAGAGAACCCATTTTTTATTATTCTATATTTTTGTTTTGATTCATTTTCACCATGTGCATTCTTTCTTTGTTTCGACAATACTTGAAAATACCTCTTTTTTGGAATTGATTTATTTGTTTAGATATTATCAAATTTACTAGACTCTACTTTTTGTAGTACCATCCTTTTTTGGAAATGATTTGTAGAGGATTCTTATATTGTTTCTATATCATGAATGCTCTCCAGTACCCATACATGTTCTAGAAAGTTAGTTTTTGCTAATCTCATATCCATGCACCTAGTACTTCATCATTGTCTCTACTAGTATTATCATTGTCCAATTCAATTTCTCTTGTACTATTTGGATGTTCTATTTTATTTGTGGTAGGTAATTTGGAAATTGAGTAAATCAATCTAGAATTATCTTCTTCATCTTTTTCCTAAGAAACTTCCTCTACATTGACTTTATCCTCATAATCACCTAGAGTGATGTGTAACGCCCTATTTTTATCTGCAAATAAAATTTCCTCTTTCTAGGAATCTTTAATATCACTACATTTATAAACCATTTCAGACCTAGCAATGCCTTGAATGCATTAAATGGTTCTTTTAGTTTTTCTATTTCAAACTCTTCTAGCTATTTTAGACCTTGTATGTTCACTTCCACATTCTTTCATGTCCCTAATGTCTCCATTCTAGACCCATCTACTCAAATGGAGTTTTTACAAACATAGGTCACCCTACTCTCTCCTAAGCGGTTGTCAGTATAATTTTTATATATACATCCAAATCCACTATGACATGTTTTACCTTGAAATTATTTAGGTGTGCTATGATTAACAAAGGTCCATTCTATTAGGATCAAGGTGTTTCAACCTTTGCAAATCCTAGCATTAATCATTGCAATATTTGATATATTTATTTATTATTTTATTTAATTAATTGCTTAATAATGACTAGTCATCTAGTAGGACTCACATGTTTGGTGGCATCCTGCTTGGTAATGATTGTATAGAACATATGTCACACATGGAAGTAGGCTTCCCACTTTGAGGATCTTGTATTTAGTATATGTAGATGATGAGTGTCATGTTATTACATAATCTATGATGATTATTATGACATGCTTACATAAGCCTATGACAGATTCTATACTGAGATGATGTTACCGAACTTGAACCATCTCTAGCTAACTAACCTTTTATCTAAAACCTACCACTTATTAATCAATACTTAACCCTGCCGCCAATTAGAGCTCAAGCTATCAAGAAAGCTCGCCTACCCAAAACATCAATCGGTATAACCCACCATCAATGGCACTGTCAAACAATATTTCCTATGCACACTATCGAAAGAACTCGGAGGTGGGTCCATCGAGAGCTATCACCCGGACTCACACTAGCCCCGTCCACACAAAATGGACAAGTGGTAGGAGATCTACCTTTGCATGGAGAAGGTAGACACCCAAGTTGGGATATGATAAACTGTAAGAGAATGTTCTATTTATTGCTAGTTATGGAAAATTCTCTTACATCTGTAAGTGTTGTAAATTATGAAAATATTTATGACAGATTCTTATGATAGCTGCAACATATGTAAGAACATCTGTCATACCTTAAGATGGTGAATTTTGGGCACCCAACTTAGGAGGTTTGAATGGGGATTCATTTGGAGATGCACATGTGTCATTTGCATGCTTTTAGGTAGTTATAAAATTGTGTCATGTTTTGCACAACCCCATCTTCTTACTTCATCTAGAAGCTTCCTTCTTTGTTGTATTTTTCCATGTAAAGTGGCCTTGGGGAGTATTAGTTATGTTATGTTTTGCAGGTGAAGTGCTATGTTGCTAGAATTAATCCACATTGTATGTTCTCATGTTGAAGGAGTTGAGTTTGGAAATTGTATTGTAACCATTAGTTTACTAGAATATAAATTACTATTCCTTTGAAGTGTGGGTTTTTCTTTTGAAAAGGTTTCCCCCATGATATATCTTATGTGGGTGAACTCACAATTCTAGTTCCCACTTTTTGGTACATCCTGATTTTTGCTGAAATCATACATTTTTAAAAAAATATAATGATTTAAGGTTTAAGAGGTCCCATTTGAAGTAATTAATTGAAGAGAGTTAGATCAAAGACTCTTAGATCAAAATTTCTTGGATAGAACCTCTCTACTTCTAAATCATACTTGCAATTGAGTCTCCTTTGCATCTATCAAATGCTGATAAAAAACCAATTTTACATTAGCTTTTGGAGAGTAAAACGAATTCATTTAGAAGTTTTGTCTTTTTAAGTATTTAGTCCTTATTATAAGCTTTCCAAATAGTATAATTTTTAATATATTTAATTTCATTAATATATTTTTATTTTATTTCTTATGAATGTTGGTTTTTCACCGAACATGAACTTCTTTGTTCAATGCATTGGGAAAAATAGTAAACTAATTCAAAAAAATTCTGAAAAATATCTATGCACTAGGTATTGATGTCTTCTTTCTAACAAAAAAGATAAAATTGAATTTTGATATATATATAACAAGTTACGTGTTCAAACGTACACCTATATCTAAATTATAATTAGTTGGACTCAAAACTTAATAAAATGAAAAATATTCAACATATCACCATCAAACCAACTGCATGACCTGGTTATTGATGTTACAAACCAAAATTCAAAAGAATTAAGTTTTTATCATTTATAGAAAAAAAGTTTTGTGTTTCGGGATGCACATTGTATACACCTAAAAATGGTCTGAAGATAATTAAGTGAATAAACAATTATTTAATTAATCCCGCTTCCCCATTTAATTGAATTCATTAGCAATTTGATTAAATTATCCCATTCATCTACTTATTAATAAATCTAAGGATTTAATTAATAGGTTCATCTCAATAGTTCCCTTTGATTAATTAATTCAAATTAATTAATCCTCCCCCATTTCAATCAATTCTTCTAACCCTCTAATTAATTAAAGTAAATCAATTTATGAGTTGTTGAAAATTAATTAGTCTTTTCCTATGAATTTTTAAATTTAAATTACCCACATGGCTCCTAACTTCTAACCACCTAACTTGGTGCAGGGGAACCTCTTCAACAAGCTAATCATGCAACTGATGATGAAGACTAGGATCGTAGGGTCATTGTGAGTACCTTTTGTGTGTGAACTTTTCATGTATTCAATAAAGACCCCACCATGTAAACCAATGTCACAAATTAGGCATCTTGATAAGCCAATTTGGACAATTTGGTCAATAGGGGTACTAGGATGTTTGTTTTGGTGTTTTATAGGTTTTTAAAGTGTCTTAATGGTGTTTGGTTGATCCAAGTTGTGTGGATCCCAAGCTCGTGGTGGTTGACAACTTTTGTGTCAAAATGCAACTTTTGAGAGCAAAAGTGCAACTTTTCAAAGTTGGGTTGTTGTAAGCCTCTCAACGGCTCCAACCTCTTCAAAATTTGGTTGGAAACCATTGGAGAGGGATATAAACCTTGTGGACATGATTCTGAGGGTTAGATGGATTGTGGTTTGAAGTTTGGAAGCAAATAAACACTGAATAAACTAAGTTTTCCCATAAACTCTAAGTTTGCAAAGATTGTACGTCCTTGTACGGATTAAATTGGACAAAAAAATTCATGGAATAGTTGGAGGGTTGAATCACCTTTGATTTGGTGGTGGTCTGAGGTCCTGAACATTTGTGAGTAAGGAGAACCCTTCAAATTTTTGGCTATTACCCGGAAAGTAAGGGTTTGGCTAGGTTTTAGCCAAAAATGGCCATATCTTGCATTCCTTTCACCTAGAAGTTTCTTCCTTTGGTGGAGTGTAGGATTGGCCTATGTATTCTAGGATTTTTAGGGGTTCTTGCAGGGAAGACTTGGTTGTAAGGAGTAATAGACAAATCTAGGTAGGCATCTCCATGTGACTACCTCATGCAAAATTAGGACAATCACCATAAAACCTTGTAGCGGTGGATTCCAGGTATGAAACCTTGGAATTAGAAGTTATTTGCTATCCCCCACATTCATATGTAGTTGGTTTTGCATTTTGGAATGAATAAATGATGGTTGCTTGTAAAATAGGCCTAATCGCCCTAATTAGGTCTCTAGGCTTATAAGGGGTTTAGACCCTTAAAGTGAAGATCTTGCCAAACAATTTTGGGGATGAAAGTAACTCCCAAAAGTGTATCTGAAAAGGCAAGTAGTTTGCTAGGGTGTATGTAAGATCTTGGAGTTAAGGCCAAATCTCTCGCTAAAGCTAAATAGGGCTACTAGCTAGAGGGGTAGGTTTCCAAAGGAGGTATAAGGTATTGAAGACAAAACCTAAAACTAATGTTTGGAACAGTCCTTAGAAAGAATGAATGGACCAATTCCAAATCCCCCAAGTGTAGGAGTCATGGAGTGGTGCAATAGAGAAGTTGAAGCCTTTTACTCATCTTGAGTAGATACTAGCATAGTGATTTGTGAGTAGTTCTACCCATAAGGTGTGGAGTCCTTCCTTGTAGGATCCTTGTGGTCATTGGAGAGGTCAAAACCAAACCCATTGGAATTTTCCTTAGGTGTGTGACAAGGTCTCGACATCAAGTGGTATCAGATCTTAGGAGTGTACTTTGGACCAGAAAAGAAGACAAGATGTCAGAGGAAGAGGGATCCCAAGATATCCTATCAAGGATGACCAATGCTGAGTTGGATGTCTTGGTGAAGAAGCAGATGGCACAGAGCAGAGCAGTCAGGGCTGAGAATCAGGCCTTGAGGAATGAAATGGACTAGTTGAAGGGCAAAGTGGAGAGGGGAGAGAGAGACTCTGGAGGAGATGAAGAAGGGGATGAAGAGGAGATCCCTAGGCAGGAAGAACTGGAGGATCTTGTAGACCAGAGACCCTTGATGAGTGTCCTCAAGTCCATGGAAAGAAGAACAATGGATGTGAAGTTGGATCTTCTAGTGTTTGTAGGCAAGATGGAGCCTGATATAGTGATGGAGTGGATATACTCCTTGGACAATTTCTTTGAGATTGAAGACATACCAGAACACCAAAGGGTGAAGATGGCCCAATCCAAAATGAAATGGCTGCACTAACTTGGTGGAATTTCATCCAAGATGAGAGGGTGAAAGAGGGAAAGAGAAAAGTGGCTACATGGAAGAAGATGATGGCTTTGGTGAAGGAAGCCTATGTCCCAATGGACTATAATGTCCAATTGTATAAGAGAAGACAAAACTTGAAGCAGAAGGAGATGGACGTGAGTTCCTACACAGAGGAGTTCATGAAGTTGTGTGTGAGGACTAAGGTGAAAGAGAGTGAAGATGAGAAGGTGGTGAGATATCTCAATGGGTTGAGATTTTCCATCCAAGAAGATTTGAATCTCCACACCTCAGAGAAGGTCCAAAAATGCTTTCAATTGGCACTCAAGGTGGAGGAGAAGTTAAACAGAAGGTCGGAACAAAATAGCAGAGGCAAAGGGAGACAAAAAAGAGGGGGAAGAGGCCCTGTCAGAGGTAGAGGAAATGGTTTTGGATACCAAGGTGAGTCTAGAGGAGAGAGTAGAGGAGGATACCAAGGTAGAGGAGAGAGTAGTTACAACCTAGGAGGAGGCTACAATCTAAGAGGGAACTTTAGAGGTAGAAGACCATCCCCTAGAGGAAGATCCCAAGGAAGAGGACCTCCTAGATGCTACAACTGCAACCAAGAAGGGCACATGGCCAATAGGTGTCCGGAGAAGGCTACAAGCTCTTTGGGAGAAAAGAGGAGCAATTTGGTACAAGAATCTGATTGCCAAAGTGTGGCAAGTGCAAACACCTACCAAAGTGTTAATGCTCCTGATAGCTATGGCTACCCTGAAAGAGGAGAGGTTTTGATGATGAGGAGAGTAGTGACCACCATGAAGGTACTTGATAAGGAGCCCCCACAAAGAAATTCTCTTTTCAAAACTACCTACAAGGCGGAAGGAAAGGTGTGCAAGGTCTTGATAGACTCCGGGTCTACTGAAAATTTTGTGTCACTTGAAATGGTGGAGAAGCTTAAGTTGAGAAGGTTGCCACATCCTTACCCCTATAAGGTCTCATGGCTCATCCAAGGTCAGCAAGTAGTAGTAGAAGAGAAGGCTTGGGTAGAGTTTCAGATAGGATCATACAAGGATATATTGCTTTTTGATATAGCCAAGATGGATGCATGTCTTCTCTTATTTGGGAGACCCTAGCAGTTTGATTTGAAGGCTTATCATGGTGGGGTTAGAAACACCTATTCAATCACCAAGGATGGTAAGGTGATAGAGATTTTACCCCTGATGGAGAATGAGATGGAACCTAAGGGGAAGGATGCCAAAGTATTGTTGATAGAAGGGAAGCAGTTCCTGAAGAAGATTGCAGAGAAGGATGCATTCTGCTATGCCCTCATTCCCAAGTCCAAGGTGAGAAAGGAGTAGTTTGTAGAAAGGAAAGAAGAAGGACAAAGGCACATAGACCCTGTAGTCAGACAGTTACTTGACAAGTACAGAGGCATCATCTCTGATGGAATGCCAAGATCCCTACCACCGGTGAGAGACATAAGTCATTGCATAGATATGATCCTTGGATCTACCCTAACAAATAAGGCACATACAAGTTGACCCCAGATCAAAATGCAGAGATGGCAAGACAAATTGAGAAGTTGCTAGAATCGGTGATTTTTGGCAAAAGTCTAAGCCCATATGCAGTACCTGTTGTCCTTGCACCCAAGAAAGAAGACACTCGGAGGCTATGCACAAAACCAAAGGCCATCAACAAGATAACCATAAGGTATAGGTTTCCAATCCCTAGGATAGAGGATTTACTTGATTGCTTGGGGAGTGCAAAATATTTCACCAAAATGGATCTAAAGAGTGGATAACATCAGATTAGAATAAGGCCAGGGGTTGAATGGATAACAACTTTTAAAACCAATGAGGGGTTGTATGAGTGGAAGGTCATGCCATTTGGGTTGTCCAATGCACCTGGTAGCTTTATGAGGTTGATGAATGAGGTCTTGGTGGAGTTCATACGCAAGTTTGTGATAGTATACCTTGATGATATCTTGATCTTTAGCGACTCAAGGGAAGAGAACCTCAAACATATAGATATGGTCCTCAAGAGGTTACATGAAGAGCAACTAATGATAAATTTGGATGTGTTTGTTCATGCAAGAGGAGATCATCTACTTGGGCTTTGTGATCTCACAAGGTGAGTTGAAAACGGACCAAGAGAAGGTAAGTTCTATACTATCTTGGCCAACACCTAAAATTATGAATGATGTCTAAATTTTCCATGGCTTAGCAACTTTTTATAGGAAGTTTATAAGGGGATTTAGTGATGTTTGTGCACCAATGTTTGACACCATAAAGGGAGGAAAAAAGTGCAAGTTCAGTTGGACCAAGGAGGTAGATGACTCATTTGAAACTTTGAAGAAGAAAGTTGCAGAACAACCAGTCCTTGCCCTACCAAACTTCAACAAGATATTTCAGGTGGAATGTGATGCAAGCCACATGGATATTGGGGTAGTGCTCAGTCAGGAAGGAAGGCCAATTGGCTTTTTTAGTGAAAAGCTAAATGATGCCAAGAGGAGATACTCATCCTATGACTTGGAGATGTATGCTTTGGTTCCATCATTGAAGAAATGGAGGCACTATTTATTGGCTAAGGAGTTCATAGTTTTTATTAGATAATCAGGTACTCAGTTTCATAAACAGTCAAGAGAAGTGAAACCATAGGAACATGAAGTGGGTAGAGACCCTACAAGCCTTCACCTTCACCCTCAAGCACAAAAAGGGGGTCAAGAACAAAGTTGTAGATGCCTTGAGCAGGATGGTCTTAACTATCAATCAAATCAAGATGGAAAGTGTTGACATTGACTCCTTGAAGAACATGTATGATGTATGATGGGATTGTTATTCAAAGGTGGACAATTATGCATTCCTAAGTGTTCAATGAGACTAAATATCATTAGGGAGAAGCATTATGGAGCAATGGCAGGTCATTTTTGGTCTTGACAAGACCCTCGATCTGGTGAAAAGATACTACTACTGGCCTAAGTTGTAGGCAGATGTAAGGAAGTTTATGGAGACATGTGTAATCTGTCAGAAAGCCAAGGGGAAATCCACCAATGTAGGCTTGTACCAAACCTTACCCATTCCTTCTAGGCCATGGGAGAGCATAAGCATGGATTTTGTGTTGGGTCTACCTAGGACAAGGAGGGGGTTTGACAGTGTTTTTGTAGTGGTGGACAAATTTAGCAAAATGGCTCATTTCTTGCCATGTAAAACCTCTTGTGATGCCTCATATGTTGCAAACTTCTTTTTCAAAGAGATAGTCGAGATACATGGGTTGCATCTAAACATAGTTTCAGATAGGGATGTGAAGTTCATAGGGCATTTTTGGAGGACCCTATTGAAGAAGTTGGGAACCAACCTAGCTTTCTCATCCACCTACCATCCCCAAATGGATGGACAAACTGAAGTTGTCAATAGGTTCTTGGGGAACCTATTAAGATGTTTGACAAGACAACATGGAGAGAAATGGGACAACATATTGTCACAAGCAGAGTTTTCATACAATGACACCATAAATAGAAGCACTGGGAAGTCTCCTCTCCAAATTGTGTATGGCATCCGCCCAAGAGGTATGTTAGAGTTGAGAGAGTCACCCAAAGAATAATTCATCAATGCAGATGGTGAAGCTTTTGCATCATCTATCAAGGAGGTACATGATCAAGTGAAGTCTCATCTCCAACAATCTGCAGAGAAGTACAAGGCTCATGCTGACAAGAAAAAGAGAGATGTGCAGTTTAGTGTTGGGGACTTGGTATGGGTACATTTGAAGAAGGAGAGACTCCCAAAAGGAAAGCACACAAAGATAATGTAGAGGAAGATTGGACCTGTAATACCCTAAAATTGGTCATCTAAACCATGGGCCCCTAATCTCAACAACATCACCAAGGTCCTAACCAAAGGGTAATTAAATCAATCTTGAGCACATTATTAATTCTTTAATCATCAAATATCACATGGCAAAATCAATTATTCAGTATTAATTAAATATTTATTTAATTAATTGAATCATTCCAAGAATATCATTTTGATCAATTATAGCATATTTAATTAATTAATTAATTAATTAAATATCCTAGCATATTTAATTAATTAATTAATTTGCCATTCAATCATGCAAAAAAAAGAATTAATTTATTACAAAAGAAGAATTTATTACAAAACAAGAGTTGAATTGAAAATTAAATAAAAGAATTGAATTGAGAGAAATCAAACTTGAGATATTATTTCTTTTTCTAAATTGAGAACCTGAAATCAGAAAAGCAATTAATTGAATTATTGAATATTCTCTTAAATTGGAACTCAAAGCTTTTCAGAAAAAGAAGTTTAGTTGCATTAAAAAGATCTTTTTCTTGAATAAATCAAAGAATTATCTATTTTTATCACAATTGCATGGAATTAATTTAATAACAATTGCATGGAATTAATTTAATATTCTTTTCTAATGCAACTTGAACTTCTAATTTGAATGCATTTCAATTAAACTATAATTGGAATCTATCTAAAGGTTAACCAGAACCTGATTTCTCAATTATTTTCAATTAATCCTAAATTGAGCTTTTTCATCATCTCTCTTGAGGATTCTCTATAAATTCAGCCTTCGGCTCTCATTCTAAACACCCCAGAGATTTTTGAGAATATGTCATTATTATACTGATTTTGCTCTGGAGTCATTGATTATTGTGCTTTTTAGATTACTTGCATCCATATTTTAGTTTATTCATTATTGCTTGCATCCATATTTCTTGAATTTGTTATTGCTTGAATTATTCGTCCATCTTGCATTCATTTAGCTTAATATCATTCTCATATAGATTAAATCCTTCATCTTGGTGTAGTCTAGTCACTGGTATTGCTTATAAAAATCTAAGAGCAATCTTATACTCACATCTTTTAGAAGGCAATTGGTCGATTTGTTATGGTTTTCTTATTTATGCTTATATTTGACTAACCATGCATATAATGACTAAATTGAAGTGTTATGTATTACAGATACAGATCCTTATTCCACTTTTCACACACACAGGACCATGTCAGATTTTGAGGAAATGTGGGCAGAATGCTTATGAAATACAACTTCCTCCTAATCTTGGATTGTCACCCATTTTCAATGTGTGTGATCTTACACCTTTCAAAGGCAATGGACATGAAGTGGAGGAACCAATGCAGATTGCAACAGACAATGATATTCCAAGGCATGAATCACCAAGATTGAGAAAGTTTCTAGACACCAGAGTCACAAAGAGAACAAGGAACAAGGAGTATGTTGAGTATTTGGTGGCTTGGCAGGGCAAACCAGACTCTAAAGTAGTTTGGATGATAGATAAACAAATTTCCAACCATGGTGCAAACCTCCAAACTCTGATCTCAAGTGGGCTTGAGATCTCTTCTCCCAGGGAGTATGGTGCAGGGGACCCTCTTCAACAAGATAATCATGCAACTGATGATGAAGAACAGGATATTAGGGTCATTTTGAGTGCCTTTTGTGTGTGAAATTTTCATGTATTCAATAAAGACCCCACCATGTAAACCAATGTCACAAATTAGGCATCTTGATAAGCCAATTTGGACAATTTGATCAATAGGGGTAGTAGGATGTTTGTTTTAGTGTTTGATAGGTTTTTAGGGTGTCTTAATGGTGTTTGGTTGATCCAATTTGTTTGGATGCCAAGCTCGTGGTGGTTGACAACTTTTGTGTCAAAATGCAACTTTTGAGAGCAAAAGTGCAACTTTTTAAAGTTGGGTTGTTGTAAGCCTCTCAATGGCTCCAACCTCTTCAAAATTTGGTTGGAAACTGTTAGAGAGGGCTATAAACCTTGTGTACATGATTCCCAAGGTTAGATGGATTGTGGTTTGAATTTTGGAAGCAAATAAATACTGAATAAACTGAGTTTTCCCAGAAACTCTAAGTTTGCAGAGATTGTATGTCCTTGTATGGATTGAATTGGACAAAAAAATTCATGGAATAGTTGGAGGGTTGAATCACCTTTGATTTGGTGGTGGTCTAAGGTCTTGAATGTTTGTGAGTAAGGAGAACCTTTCAAATTTCTGACTGTTACCCAGAAAGAAAGGGTTTGGCTAGGGTTTTAGCCAAAAATGGCCATATCTTGCATTCCTTTCACCTAGAGTTTCTTCCTTTGGTGAAGTGCAGGATTGGCCTATGTATTCTAGGATTTTTTAGGGATTCTTTTAAGGAATACTTGGTTGTGAGGAGTAAGAGACAAATCTAGGTAGGCATCTCCATGTGACTACCTCATGCAAAATTAGGGCAATCACCCTAAAAAATTGTAGCGGTGGATTCCAGGCATGCAACCCTAGAATTAGAAGTTATTTACCATCCCCCACATTCACATGTAGTTTTTTTTTTATGGTTTCTTTGTAAAATAGGCCTAATCGCCCTAATTAGGTCTCTAGGCTTTTAAGGGGTTCAAACCCTTAAAGTGAAGATCTTGCCAAACCATTTTGGGGATGAAAGTAACTCCAAAAAGGGTATCTGAAAAGGCAATTATTTTTCTAGGGTGTGTATAATATCTTGGAGTTAGGGCCAAATCTCTTGCTAAATAGGGCTACTAGCCAGAGGGGTAGGTTTCCAAAGGAGGTATAAGGTATTGAAGACGAAACCTAAAAATAATGTTTGGAAAAGTCCTTAGTAGGCATGAATGGACCAATTCCAAATCCCCCAAGTGTAGAAGTCATGGAGTGGTGCAATAGAGAAGTTGAAGCCTTTTACTCATCTTGAGTAAATACTAGCATAGTGGTTTGTGAGTAGTTCTACCCATAAGGTGTGGAGTCCTTCCTTGTAGGATCCTTGTGTTCATTGGAGAGGTCAAAATTAAACCTATTGGACTTGTCCTTAGGTGTGTGACAAGGGCTCTGCATCATAACCTAACTATCCCCTAACCTAACCCAGTCCAACTAACCCTAGGTTTAACTAACCCTATCCTATCTTGCATATCCTAACCTCCTTATCCTAACCTCTCACGGTGTGGATATTCTCCCCTTTAGACACATGGAACTTTTTCCACATGTCTCCCCCCTTGGACACTTGCCCTCTCATGAGCAAGGCTCCTTGACACTTGTCACCACAGAGATGACAAGTGTCCCTTCCTCCAACCTCTTCTCCAACTTCCTCAATCTTGGCCCTTGATATCTTCAGATCAGATCTGGACCATTGATTCTTGCCACCTTGGCTTTGGCCTTGGAATTCCTATAAATATCCCCCATTTTGGAGCAATAAGGATCTCTTGCATTCATATTCTTATCATCATTGTTATAGGCAATTTGCATTTCAATTATCTAGTAATTAGCATTTTGGATTAATCATAGCATTGAATTTTATATCATTTGCATAATCAATCATGATCAAGTAGCTACTCAACTCTTGAGTTGCCAGTTTGGAGGTCATTGCTCCGTTGAGAGCCAATCAATCCAACACCTTCAAGGTCCTCAAGAATAGAGGAAAATGGGACATTTCAAGGAAGGCTTATGGTTTGCATTTTTAATCTAGTTTTCAATGAAGCTTTCCATTATGTTTTATTGTCTCATTATATGTGTATGCCTTTCTATTTACCACATTTTTAGCATCACACACATCACTCTTAAAAAAAGTTGTTTGCTGTAAAAAACTACTTTTTGAGGGAGATGGAAAAATCAATAAAATTGTATTAAAAAAAAAATTAAAAAAAAAAATTTAGAATCTACAAACAAGATGTTACAAATCACTAGTCTACATCATCTTCAAACTCATAACGGTTTAAAAGCTATAGGTGTTGAAAAGTGAAGGTTTTTTTTCTAAATGTTCATCAAAGTGTCAAAGTTGGTCAAAAAGTGGGAACCAGTATTGTGAGTTCACCCATGTTTATTATGTGTATCTATTTGCATGTCATATATCTCCTTCAATATATGTTTCTTATTCTATAATAGTTTAATATTTATCATAAAATTTGCATTATATCCCCCACTAGATTAGTGTTAGGAAGCATTTTATATATGCACCTTAGCTTCCTTTTAGTTGGTATCATAGTCTGATCAATTTTGGCCCCATTGCTGGGTAGCAAGTTTTTTATATTGATCTCAATATGAGTGGGAGATTATGTCACGTATTTTCAAAATATTTTTGCAAGAAGAAGATGGAAAGCACATCCACAAAAGTTGATATGGAGAAGTTCAATGGTAAAAAAATTAAATTCTGAAAGTTAAAGATGGAGGATATGCTCGTAGATCAAGCTATGTGGGCTACAATATCTAGAACAAAACCTCAACCTACAACACAAGGTGTTTGGGATATGATGGAACAAAAAGCTAAGCACCTCACAAGGATCTATTTAGTATACATTGTTCAAATAAATGTCCATCAAGAGAATATTGTGAAAGATCTTTGGAAGAAGCTTTGAGATGTTTGTTAAGCTATATCCCTAGTAAACAAGATTTCCTAATAAAGAAGATGTACTCTCCAAAGATAGAAATGGAGGATTTGATGTTGGTCATCTCAATGCATTCAACATTATTATTACTTAGTCGAGTTAGATGTTGGTGACAAGATTGAGGATGATCATTGCATGATTCTACTATGTTCTTTGATTGACTCAAGGGAACACCTTATTTTGGCTATTGGGATCACAAGCACCGAGTTCAAGATGGATGAGGTGGTAGCATCATTACTTTTTGAAGAGATGCCGTGGAAGACTTTTGAGTCAACTAAGGAGGCTCTTCTAGTTCATTATAGATCAAAAGAGAAAGGCAAGAAGGACAAGAAATATGAAAGATGAAAATCCAAGTCATGTGGGAGATCTAAGTCTCCTAGAAAGTCAAAGTATACATTTTGGAATTGTGGCAAAATTGGTCATTTCACAAAAGAATGTGAGGAGAAAAAGAAGAAGAGACCCTTTGATTCAAATTTAGTCAAGTCCTCTAGGGATGACAATATAATATTTGTTAGAGCCTTCATAATGCATGCATCAAAACATGTGTGGTTGATAGATTCAAGTGCATCTTTTCACATGACCTCACATTAGGGTTGGTTTTTAAAGTATGAAGAATATGATGGTGGGAAGGTGTATCTTGGTGATGACTCACATTTGAAGGTTGGTAGCTATAGAAGAGTCAAGATTATATTCCCTGATGGTAGAGTGAAGGGGATTGATGGTGTAATGCACATCCTGACTTTGGCACAAAATCTACTCTATAAGTAAAATGAATGATGCAAGTGTGGGTTGTTTTCTTGCAATGAGGATGTAAAATTCCTAGAGATTCTATGGTGCTTACCAAGGGTGTTTGGATTGGCACCTTGTATAAGTTGAATGCATGCATGGTTCAGTACAATAGTGCTCCTATGTTGTCTAAGAAGAGGGCTCTAGATTCTTCATCCTCACCATCAAATTGAGCTATTGAGAACAATGTTTTTTCTACATGTGATGGTCATGCTTTTTGGGTACCTAAGGGTGTCAATTCTTTGGAGGTGAAACTCCCAATAGAGAAGAAAATTTTATGACACCAAAGACTTGGCCACATTGATGAGAATGGTCTTAAAACCTTGAAAAAATAAATGCCTCATTGAGGAGCTTGATGATTGCAATCTTGAGTTTGATTTCTATGAACATTGCATTTAAGGTAACCAAAACCATGTTCAGTTTTACTCTAGTTCTCACAAATCTTCTAAGTTGTTGGACTTGATACATTCTAATGTTTTGGTCCTCTTAATTTTTATTTGATTTTAAAATTTGTGTATTTTGTTTCATTCATTGATGACTATATAGTAGAAGGGAATTTTTAATTTTCTTAGAAGTAAATCTGAAGTCTTTTGCCAGTTTAAGGAGTTTAAGGCTCTTGTTGAAAATCAGATTTCTAGAAAGATTAAGTGTTTGAGAACTGAAAATGGTAATGAGTTTTGCTCAAAATTTTTTGATAGGATCTTTAAGGACCATGGGATTTAGAGGCATAAGACAACTTTGTACACCCCTCAACAGAATGAAGTTGTAGAGAGGATGAATAAGATATTGACTAAGAGGGCTAGGAGTATACTTAGTGGTGTTGACCTCAAACACTAGTTTTGGGCTAAATTTGTAGCCACTGTCTTCTGTCTGGTAAATATATCTCCTATATCAACACTTGTTAATAAGACACATATGGAGGTGAGGTCAAGAAAGAAGCCTTCTATGATGCATCTTAGAGTATTTGGTTGTGAATCTTATGCTCATGTTTTGAGTGAAAAAAGATCTAAGAGAACAAGATTGTTAAGTGTATCTTTATAGATTATGGTATTGGTGTAAAAGGGCACAAGCTTTGGGATCCAGTGACAGAGAAGGTTCTCTATAGTAGCAGCATCATTTTTAAAGAGATGAAACCTTCCATTTTGTATTTGTAGCTAGAGAAAGAGGAGAAATAAAATAAGGAGGTAGTTTAGATTCCTTCTACCCCTGGGAAAGAAGAACTACTAGCTCCTATTAGACTTGATGATGAGTAGATATCTCTAGCAGCTTTGAGATCTCAAAAGAAGATGAAGAACCCAAACCTCAACCTTTGAGGAGGTCTACAAGAATCAAGTGACAACCAGATAGGTTTGGCTATTTTTTTAAAGATTCTAGACGTATTTTTGCTTTGATTGCTAACACTAAATGATCCTAGGAAAATTAGATAGGCTATGAGTATGATTGATACAAATTCCTAGATGGAAACCATGAATGATGAGATTACATCTTTGAAGAATAATAATAATACTTGGAATCTAGTACCTTATCCTGAAGGATGTAAGCTTTTGGGATGCAAATGAGTGTAAAGAAAAATTTGGGTCTTAATGGTAGTTGAGAAGAATAAAGAATGATTGGTCACGAATGGGTATTCCTAGGTTGAGGGAATATATTATGGTGAGATTTAATCTCCTGTTGTAAATCTAAAATCTATTCAGCTCTTGTTATCACTTACTATAGTTCATGATTGGAAAATTGAGAAAATGGATGTGAAGACAATATTATTTCATGGTGATTTGGAAGAAGAGATTTATATGTCACAACTAGAGTATTTCATAGTGAAAAGTAAAGAAAATATGGTTTGCAAGTTCAAACAATATTTGTATGGTCTAAAAAAATCTCCTATGATGTGGTACCAAAAAGTTTGATAAGCATGTGTTGAGTTCAGGATTTTCGAGGTCCAAATCTGATCATTATGTTTACTTTAAAATTGATAATGGTTAAATTATCATTATTACATTATATGTGGACGATATGTCATTTTTAGTGAATGGATATTTTATTTTTGACTTCAAGTCTCAATTGTCAATATAGTTTGAGATGAAAGATTTAGATGCAACTAGGTACATTCTAGAAATGGAGATCGGAAGAGACAGAGCTAACAAAAATCTTTGGTGTTAAGACAAAGTAAGTATGTGAATTCAATGTTCGATGAGTAAGTGGAAAGATGTAGTCACTTTGTCCATGATAGAAACAGAGTATATGGTAGCTACATGTGCTTGTAAGGAAGCCATTTGGCATAAACAGTTGTGTTCATATATCAGGTTTGATGCAAGATTGATTAGTATCTATTGTGAGAGTCAAAGTGTCATATTCTTAGCAAATAATTTGACTTTCCATGCTAGAAAAAAGTATATTGATGTTCAATTTCATTTTGTTTGATGTATGACAGAGGATGGGAAGGTAAAATTAGAGAAGCTTGACACTTTGACTAATGTTGCAAATGCATTCAAAAAATCAATGAGAACAAAGAAGTTCAAATGGTGCTCTAGTGCCATGGGCCTCTTGATCCACTCTAGTTGATCTACGAGTTACTTGATTGGTCTTCAAAAAATGGAAGAATGTTGGAATTAAGGTGTCTCAACCTTTGCAAATCCTAGCATTGATTATTGCAATATTTGATATATTTATTTGTTATTTAATTTAATTAATTGGTTACAAATGTCTAGTTATCTAGAGGGACCCATGGGTGTGGTGGCATCCTACTTGATGATGATTGTATGACACATGTGTTGCACATGTGGAAGTAGGTGTCTCACTTTGAGGATATTGTATTTAATATATATAGGTGATAAGAGAATTGTTGCGACAAAATATATGATGATTATTATGACACAATTACATATGACCATTGACAACCTATGACAGATTCTATGACAAAATGGACAAGTGGTAGGAGATACCTTTGCATGGAGAAGGTAGGTGCCCAAGTCGGGATATGCCATGCTATAATAGAATGTTCTATTTATAGTCAATTATGACAAATTCTCTGATAACTGTAAGTGTTATAAGTTATGACAATATTAATGATAGATTCTTATGACATATGTAAGATATGTAAGAGCATATTTCATACCTCTAGATAGTAAATTCTGGGCACCCAAATTAGGAGGTTTGAATGGGGAGTAATTTGGAGATGCACGTGTGTCATTTGCATGCTTTTAGATGGCTATAAAATTGTGTCATGTGTTTTACACGAACCCATCTTCTTGCTTCCTCTATAAGCTTCCTTATTTTTTGTATATCTCTATATAAGGTGTCCTTGGAGAGTATTAGCTATGTTATGTTCTGTAGGTGAAGTGTTATGCTACAAAAAAAATCTAGATTGTGGGTTATTAGTTGCAAACTCCTATTGAAAAAGTTGAGTGCTAATATTGTATTGTAACCATTAGTTTACTAGAATATAAAGACAATGCTTTTAGAGTGTATTTTTTTCTCTAGAAATATTTTTCCCCATAATATATCTTTTGTTTATTGTGTTTATCTATTTGAATGTTGTATATCTCCTTCTACATGTGTTTCTTATTTTATAAAAGTTTAAGATTCGTAAGAAATTTTGAATTATCTCCCCCACTAGATTCGTGTTAGGAAGTGTTTTCTGCACCTTATCTTCCTTTCACATTCTTTTAGTTCTCATCTTCTGTTATTTTATTAATTATTAGTTGCTTTGTTTAATTATAATATTTTTCTAGTTGCTTCAATTTTAGTAGAAAATATTATTGTTGAGCAAAAGAGGCTAATCCTTTTAGCATGAACACCTCTTCTTCTAAAAAATAAGCTATATCTTTTTTTGTTTTTGTATTATATGTTTTTTAGAATTTTTTACCACTTCATCATGATGTTTCTTTGTAGGCTAGAAGTAACCACATTCATACTCTTTTGGTCCAAATTCTTCACTTATTTCTTCAATTATCTTCTTATTTCTCTTGATATCTTTCCCTTGGCAAGTTAGTATTACAACTTTATCCTTCTCATTACTTCGATTATTATTTCTCTTCTAAAAATTAAGCTATATCTTTTTTTGTTTTTGTATTATATGCTTTTTAGAATTTTTTACCACTTTATCATGTTGTTTCTTTGTAGGCTAGAAGTAACCACATTCATACTCTTTTGGTCCAAATTCTTCACTTATTTCTTCAATTATCTTCTTATTTCTCTTGATATCTTTCCCTTGGCAAGTTAGTATTGCAACTTTATCCTTCTCATTACTTAGATTATTATTTTTTGGAGGCTTCTTATCTATTGTTGATACTCTTCTCTAGAGTATTCACCATTAGATGTGTTTGATGACCAATTTTCCATTCCCTAACATCATCTAACGCCTTGTAAAGGGATTTCCTAATAACCGACTAGTACAAAAACAATATTTGACTTTAAAAACTACTAAAAATTGCATATAAATGACTAATCTCGGTCACGTGACCATTAGTAGTTTATTGTCGGTCATTTATAACGTGACCAAATTTATGAATAAACCATTTTAGTAGTTTATTGGTTGTTATGATTGATCAATTTGGTCATTGATTTAGTCATTGATTTGGTTGTTAATTTAGTCATTGATTTAGTCGTTAATTTAGTCATTGATTATTGTTAACTGGAGATTTATTTAGCTATGGTAATGATTTATTTAGTCATTAATTTAGTCATTTATTGTTGTTAACTGGTCATTGATTTAGTCATGGTAGTCATTTATTTAGTCACTACTTTAGTCATATATTCACTCATTGATTGTTGTTAAGTGGTCATTTATTTAGTCATTGCAATCATTAATTGTCGTCAATTGGTAGTATATTTAGTCAATTTTATTCACTGATTTTCATCCATTGGTAGTATATTTAGTCATTTTTATTTATTGGTTTCCATTAATTGGTAGTAAATATAAACATGATATGAATAATTTATTAAATACCATAAATTTTATAATGCAAAAATAACATAATATTAAACTACATGGTATGGGAAGTTTTAACTTTTTGAAATAAACTTATTATTTCCAAAGATTTCTCAATCCAAATTTTAATAGTCCATGACAGTTTTTGTTGGCATATTAAGCATTGAATAGTGTTACTAGGGTCTCCCTCAAGCCAAACTAAATTGGCATTGATGCTCTTCGCCAACTTTAGCCCATGGTAGGCCGCAATAGCTTCAACAAGGTGGTTTGTCTAAAATCCCAAGGGAAGTGCCACCGCTGAAATAAACCTACCATTTTTGTCTCTAATCACTCCCCCACACCTAGCCGACCCTGAATTTCCTTTAGCCACCCCATCAAAGTTAGTAATGCATTGTTGAATCTTTTTTTGCATGTTAGTAATGCATTGTTAGTATGCCACTGCTGAAATAAGCCTACCATTTTTGTCTCTAATCACTCCCCCACACCCAACCAACCCCAGATTTCATTTAGCCACCCCATCAAAGTTAGTAATGCATTGTTGAATGTTTTTTTTGGCCTATTATTTTGTATGTTAGTAATGCATAATTGAATCTTTTTTTCCACTGATGTGAGATCTCTAAGTTTTTTTATTTCTTCTCCTTTAGTTGGAGTATTGGACATGCTTCTTGTCAACTTTGGATGTGATAATGTATGCTTACATATTGCATCAAAACTCAAGTTTTGGATAATTATTTCATTTATATTTTTTAACGCTATTAATTTCTTGTTGCAATAATATTTTGTTAGATGCCATAGGGTTGCAAATTCTATTTATTTTTTGATGCTATTAATTTCTCCTTGCCACAATGTTTTGTTAGATGCCATAGGGATGCAAATTCTATTTGGTTAGCCTTTTTCATCATCATAATATATTAATATGTTTATTGTAGAGAGATAAAGAAATATGTTTAGATTACATAAGATAATTGTAGTTTCAAACCCCTTGCAATTGGCTATGGTGTTATGAGAGGTTCTAGATCATAATTTTGATGGAAATATGAGCTTATATGGTTGTAATTGATGTAAAACTTGGTTGTCCAGATAGATTTTTGGTCTGGATATGCCCCTTTTGTTGTAGTTGTGTTTTGGGTTGCAATTGAGTTTGATATTTTGGTGTTGGTTGTGGCATTTTGATTTTGGTTTATAGAAGCTGGTTGTTTTCGTTCTGTGGCAATAAGAGTGTCAATCAGACTGAACCGAAAAATATTTAGTGGCCTTTGGACATGCTATAGTTTGTGTTGCGGTCTAGTGGATGTGATTTTATGGCTTGTATGTTTCTCTCAGTGTTTTTTATTAAGGGAAAACAGATTTTGAAGGGCCCTTGAAACCCTTTAGAGCATTAGATCAAAAGATAGCCATTAAATCCCAACAAAAAAGAAAGAGACAACAAACATAGAAAAGATAGGTGACCAACAAATAAAAATCCAGCAATAAAAAGACACAACAAATAAGACCTATAGAAAAAAAAAAAAAAAGCCAAGGCTAGGTAAAGTTATTAAGCATCTCGGCAACTTCCAGCTCCAGTTGCTCCATATTCTTAACAGTCCGCTTAATTACCTCAATCTTCCTACTTTGGCTTTGCTTTTTTCTAGTGCTTGCGTGAGTTCTTCTTCCATGACCGGTCTCCTTATCTTCAAGGTGTCTTCTTTCACCTCAATGGTGTCCCCGGAGGCCTTTTCCCCTTGATCACTTTCAAGCTCGCTGATAAGAACTTTAATGCTTTTAGAGGCGACCTTTAAGATCTTATGAATCCACAATCTTTTTGAGCGTATTCTCAACCCCTTCAAGCCTTTTCAGTGGCCCCAACTCTATTTTCCAAGATTTGGAAGCTATTACGTTGGGCATTAATGATTTCCTCAACATTACTGATTGCCTTGGTAAGCTCACTTAAACAATATGGGAAGGAGCTGAATTTACCAATACCAATAGCTTCTAAAGTTTCAATTTTTTTGGCTTCCTGGGTATGTTTCTCTCAGTGTTATTCTCTAGTGGATTTCCCATTCTTCAAGAGAGCTATGATGATTTGTGTTTGGATATTCAACTATGTTTTGGTTTGATGTGTCTAGATGAGCTATCTTGATTGGATTGTGTTCAGTGGTCTGAATATGCATTGGAGAATGAGTTTAGAATATTTTTATGAGTCTCACCATTGTGTGCAAAGATCTATGTGAATAATTTGCATCTAAAGATGTCTTTTGGTCAACTGTTTGATGAGTTCTATTGTTTATCTACACAATACATTTGATGGTGACTTTGGAGAATGAGTTAGCATGTGTGGATCATTGGATTCATCTTGGATGGATGTGTTATTATGTATTTAGGTTCTTTCTTTCTCTTGGAGTGGACTGCCTTGAGTATTTTTGGTCCAAGTGGCTTATTTTGTGCAATGTTGTTTATTCTGATTATGCCCAATGCTTAGTTAAAGTTCTGATGATCTGACTTATATTTAAGGAATATAACTATATGAGCTATGTGTGGAATGTGTGTGAATTGATGAGAAGTGTATGCAAATGATATGCAAGAAGATCTTAGAATACAGATGTGTGAAAGATAGTGAAGTGTTTTGAAGGTGATATATTCTTTGAGATAGTGTATTGATATACTGATAGTGGTTAGAGATTTTTTCCATGATGTTGGTTGCTTGATACTAATTTTCAAGGACAATTTCATGTCCAGGAGATCCTTCTCATATTCGTTCTACTATTTCTTTTATTGTTGAATGATAGTGGGTCCTTTAGAATCATTTTTGTATCTTGCCTTAAAGCAGTGTGCCTTAGCTGTGCAAATCCATGTATCTTTTCCTAAGATAGTGTGCCTTAGCATTGCAAGTCCTTTAGGTTTTGTTTCTCCTTGGCAGTAATCCTAAAACATTATAATCATTTCTATTCATATTGTGAGTTTGGTTTTCACAGTGGTTTTTTCCATGTAAATCTGGTGTTTATGTATTAATGATTAATGTGCTTTCAATATTGTTTTTGGATGGCTAGATGCAATTTATTATTAGCTTATTTTAAAGTTCCAAATCGATTCATCCCCCCTCTCAGTAATGCCTTGGGTTCAACAAATTTAATGATAAATTCATGTGGTTACTTAGTCAATGGTGTCTTATTGGTTGGATATCATGGTTTTACTTTTTATTTTAGGATTTCTTAGTGTTGTTGAATTTTTTGATTGTGTGAGAACCATAAATGTTCTTTAATCAAGAGATGGTTATCAAAATACTACAAGTTCCTCAATATCATTTTCAATGGGATCTTTGGTAGTGATGTATATATATCACTTTGTAATGGATGCTATTAATGATTTTCGGGATGTTGGCATGTTACTTTAGATAGATCTTTTTTTTTTGGTTGAGTTGTGGTTGTTACATGTAAATCATGATTTCATGGTAATTTTTAGATTCTATATTGATTATGCAAAATCTACTAGATGAGTGGCATTATTTTTTACTTGTGATTTTCTTTTTATTATAGAGTTGTAGTTAGAGTTAAATTGACATGGGATGATGGTTTTGTTCTATACTAGATTACACTAAGGTTGAAGATCTCATTTTTTAGGATCATGTGTTGGAATAGTGTCTCTTGACTTGGTTTTAACTCAAAGATCAATAATCTTACACCTAGACTTAGACATGAATTCAACATAGACTTATTAAGGATATTGCACTTCATTCAGAAAATGATCTCATACCCTACACATAGTTTGCTTGGTAGTGAATGTTGTAATAAGCATTTCCCATCTATGTTTCAGTTGCATTCTTAACTTATGTCTTTTCTTTTTATATGTTTTAGTATGGAGTTATGATGTTAGTTTTAAGGCCTATTAGAAAAGATTCATGGTTATGTTTTTTTATGTCTCCTTATGTTTGGATTTTGAGTTGTCATGTCAATTCTAAGGGTAGTTTTTTAAGGAGTACACCACCTAATTATTGGCTTTGCAATTTTTTTATTTTTATGGGAATTTTTTTTTTTTGTCCTCCTTCAACTTGACAAATTTATGCTTATTTATGTGTTTGAGCTTGGAGTTGAATGGTTAGATGTTGATGACTTTTATGTTTAGGGATTTGGAAGATCTTATTATTACATCTTGAGAATGCATTGGTGTTCGTTGGCATGGTTTGATTTGAACTCTCTCTCTCTCTCTCTCTCTCTCTCTCTCTCTCTCTCTCTCTCTCTCTCTCTCTCCTCTCTCTCTCTCCTCTCTCTCTCTCTCTCTCTCTCTCTCTCTCTCTCTCTCTCCTCTCTCTCTCTCTCTCTCTCTCTCGTCTCTCTCTCTCTCTCTCTCTCTCTCTCTCTCTCTCTCTCTCTCTCTCTCTCTCTCTCTCTCTATCTATCTATCTATCTATCTATCTATCTATGGTATCTTGTTAATCCCATTGTGGTGCATTTCATATGGATTTAGAGTTTATGTAGAGATAATCAAATCAATTTGTGTATGTTTTGAATATATTGGTGACTATTTATTAGTATTATACTTCACTATTTTGTATTGATGGTATAAATATTTAAGACCCTTTAATATTTATTTTCTATTTGATTTAAACAAACTGAGAAAACTAAGATGATGAAAGGAACTTTTTGTGGCAGTTTAGTTTAAAAGTGTGCAAATCAATATTTGTTCTTTGGCATTGCCATTGATGACTTGAGCCACATCCTTTATGTGAGTGTTGTTGGAATTTTAGTTGCTAAGACATTTACCATGTAAGGGGAGTCCTAGGAAGGTATGTGTCATTGGACTATGAAATAGATGTCTTAAAGTATATTTGCATATTGGGTTTATATAGGAAAATAAAATATACATGGATGTGATTATAGTTTGGGTTGGATATGTGGATAAGGAAATATCTACTTGTGATGCATTTACCCTATTTTTAAGGTAAAATATTAGCTAGATATGTTTGTGATAGGATTTGGTTTCTATTATGGCTATTAAGTTGAGTATTTGAGTATTCTAGCTATTAAGATGGACTCAATGTTTGTGTTTGGTTTTAAGAATTATGTAGTGGTTTCTTGGTGAAATTAAAAGTGTGGTATTGGATTGGGTTTCTTATATTTCATGCCTAGACATGGAGGATGGAAGTGTTGTGGTCGAGATGGTCACTTGAAGGATGTTTTAGATAACTTTATTGACCACAAAGGAGTTAGTCAAGTCTACACACTTTTCCCCAAAAGGAACATGATCTTATTAGTTTTCTTTTGATTTAGCTAATAAAAATGTTCAAGCTTGCATTACACAAGAAAAACAAGCACCAATTAAAGACTATATTTTCATACCTCAAGCTTTAATTACTATTAAAAGTTATATATTATGAGATGATGAACTTAAAAATGGTCATTGATAATTGACTTCCACTTTTTAAAGGGTGTTTTTGTAATACTTCTAAATCAATTAAATAATTGTGTAATAGTTTACATAGATGTGAGTGTTTTATTAGAAGATGCTCTTCTATATAGTTGTATTTCTAACACTCCTCTTATGTTCATAAGTTAATGTCATCATAATAATAGGGACAATGAGTATCTACCTAATGATGATAATAATTCCCATACTAAAATAAAGATATTTAAAAAATTCATTAGATTGGACAAGCCTCCACATGTTGTACTAGAACAATATTTGTAATACAATCTTATTAATTTACCTCTAGTTCAACCAATAAATATGTCTAAGCTTACATCACATAGATAAGTAATTGTTTTTATCATTATACATATGGTCATTTTATTGAATTAAACTCTAACATAAAATTTAAGAACTTACAAACAAGTAGATGATAGAATTTGAGCATATTCATGAGATGGACATCTATTTCACTTAATTAGTCTATTCATCTGAAATCAAATGACGAAGATTCTTCAAATGTTACTCTTTTGATTTTATTGAGCATAACACATTCTATGTTGATATTATACATGATATAAAAGAGAGAAAATAATATAACATCTAAGTTAATTCTTTCCAAGCCTACAACAAACTTGACATATCTACATTATACTTTTGGTCATGGGGATGCATGGATAACTCTATAGGTGTAATTTATTTTGATATACATTTTTAAAGAAAATAATAAACACACCTAATAGGAATGATGTCATTGGTTGATCTCTTCACCTATCTCTATTATTGCTTGCCAAATTGTAAATGTTTGCTTTACGCTATTCTTTCCATGTTCTTGGTTTACACGTGAATGAAATAAAAACACCTTCGATGGTGGATGTTGATAAAAGTGGATTTAAACATGAGTTGTGTGGTCTCTTATTATCCTCCTTTGCTTATTCTTCCATGTACTTATATGTCCTTACACTTTGGTGTTTTGTGTATGCTATGTTGTGTGTCTCCTATTCTCATTTCATCTTCTATAGTATGCCTTATACTTCATTTTCTTACTTGGGGGCTACTTTTCTTTTTTAATCTTTCGTGTTTTAATAATATTCTTTCCTATGTTTTGTGTTTATCTCTCACTCTTTCTTACATTCATTAACTAGTTATCAATCTGTTCTAAATTTGTTATTTAGCTCCTATACTTTCATGTTACATGTTTATCTCCTTTTCTTTCCTAGGTTACTTTTTCAATTTATATGATTTACCTTTTTCTTTTCTTTATGTCCTCCTATGTCTATGTTTACCACATATGTTTTAACATTGTCCATGTTATGTTACTATGTTACATTTTTTATGATGCTCTTTTGTAATGTCCCCTTCACAGCTCTAGATTGTTAGATGGATCTTTAGCCTATTTTGGAAACCCACAGGCTAAACAGAGACTAAATTAGGGTTTCCATCTTCAGGGTAGATTTTGAAGGAGCATTTGCTGGAGTTTGGTAGTTTTCCTTCTGGGTTTTATTGGGTTTCTTGAGAGATTCAGAGTAGTATTTCATGCAAGATCATCAAAGAAGATTTTTGAAATTACTATTTTTAGTAAGTGATGAATACTGCTCAGAATATGCTCAAATGAAGATTGGAGTCACTTACTATTTTTAGCAATATGTTATTTTTAGTAAGTACAATTTTTACTAGTATGGTACAACTATAACGCCCCGCCAGGAAACCTCGAAGGGATTAAACTAAAATGCTTGAAAAGCGTGTAAATATTTTTTTTTTTAAACTTTAATAAGTTAAATGATGCATTAAGTTAACATTACCTTTAAATTACACAACAAAAGACTTAACTCCTAATGGGTTTCCCAACATGGTTTACATGATTTAAACTAAACATTGTTTAATATTAATTAATCCAATAAAGATGATTTAATCATAAAGACATAATTACACTTAAACAATGATTAATCCATTCAATTGTATGATATATCATAACATGTCTAAGTTCCATTCATGATAATTCTTTCCATTACATTACATTTGATATTCTAATTAAACATGTACATTTAACCATTTAATTTCCATCCATACATATATTTTGCATCATATGATTGAAATAATATTCATTGCACTAAATCACTAAGTCTCATAAATACACATAATGTTTACATTTACAATTACATCTTGGCATGAAAGCATACATAACAAATAATACAACTGACCATATAAGGTCCAAGATATACAAAGAATGATCCAAGATAACAAATAGGATCCAAATGGAAGTACAAGATGCTCGAATCCAAAGAGCAATTGGAACACCTGTGAAGCCAACTCCCGCAAGAAGGAACAAACACACCCGATAGAAAGTGGCACTACCACCCGATCATGTGGCTCAAAAAGAACCACCCCACCGTGCTAGGAGATAGAAATAAGATCCACTAGCAACCTACAAGGTATGCACACATGGTCTAAACACAACATCAGGAATCTCACATAAAGCATAAACTCACAAAACATGACTCCACAACAAAACTCATGTGATACCAACAAAGCTACACACTAGTGACCATAAGGGAAGAGTGCCATCACATAGCTTGGTATGGTTATCCTAGTAGGCCTCCATAGGTCCCGACCCCCATCTTGGGTTATCCTGGTAACCTCTCCCGAACCCTCGACCCCATCCAAGTCTCATGCGGACCCAAACAATCCTTTCGTGAGGACAAGGTTGTTGGTTTTCCATTCCAGGCCTTCCCACTACATCCTGAGTCTATGCTAACACTCAACCATGAGCGGGGTACAATTATCTTACTTAATGTTTTAGCTACCCAACCCGCTAATATATTATTAGGTTATCACTTACTTAACCAACTTTCGAAGGGTTATCCTGTTAACCTATTTGGACACGGCCCCAACTCGAAAGCCACTCTTCCTTATGACACTAAACAAAAATTCCCCAAAAGAACTCCAACACAAAATACCAAAACCAATACACACAAAGGAGTTCAAGATAATAGAGGAACACTTGGTCATACAAGCCCTTGCACATAGATTCAATCAACTGACAAACACAGTCAACTCACATGACCGACCAACGGAAAAGACCACATGAAAAAGCCTAATTCCATTTAAAACTAAGGACTTACAGTTTTAAATTAAATGCGAAGACAGTCAGAATGAAACAAACACCTTCGCTAATTCAAAATAAACAATTCATTTTTCTTTCCTTCAATACACAATTGACCAAGGTTTCTAGTTTTCCAAGTTTCAAAATTCACCATTTCTTAATAATCATTTCGCTAATTCAGTTAAAAATATTCCATCAATAATACTCTATCCATTTAAAATTTAATAAAAAATCATCTTAATCACATTTGCTATAACACAAGTATGTATATAAACAAAAATCTTAATTTAAAAATCTGTTATTTTCCTTTTCAAAATAAAATACCCTTTTCTTTAAAAAAAGATAATAACTTTCCAACTTATTAATATATATATATATATATATATATAATAATTAAAAAAAAATTAAAGAAAAAAAAAACCCATGCGATATGCTGCCTCCCAACCCCTCAAAGGGAAGGGGCAATGGCCTGTGGGGCCACAACGTGGCACCATGGTAGCGAGGAAGCCACGACTCTCCACTCCATGGGGATGTGATACCCAGCGCCCCCCCTGCCCCCCAACGTATATTAAAATTTTTATTTTTATTTTTTTAAAAAAATCAAACCCAACCAAATGCAAACCTAGAAATATATGCTTTTTATTCACCAAAAATTTAAAAATGAAAACCCAACAACATTTAATAAACAACCAATTTTTTTTCTTTTGACAACAATTTTTTTATTAAAACAGGGTTTTGATAAACACTACAGGGTAAACTATTTTTTTTTCCGTCTCCCTAATTTTTATCAAACACCAAAAATTTTCAAAATCCAAAGCCAATTCCCAGGTTTGTCCAAAATAGGAAAATTTTGGCAGCATAACCCCCCATTAATCAACAATGGAGAAGTTAAAAATTTAACAACAACACGGAGAGAAATCAAACACAAATTCAATCTTATACAAAAACACAACACACAGCAGCTATAGAGGTTTGGATTTCACAAAAAATTACAAATATGGAAAGTTTAAAACACCAACTTGGTAAGCTTTCTAGGAAGATTAAGTTTGAAGAAGAGAAAGCCTCCAACTACAAACCAGAATCTCCAACCACAATTTCCAGCCAAATCCACTCACAGAGAATTCCCAGAAAATTTCCCCAAATTGTAGAATGAAATGATATTTGAAAAAAAATAAAATTATAAATAATTTTCTCACACAAAATATCTCCTTTTAGGTCAAATTTCAATTTTTAAAATGAAAAATAGAAAATAACATTTCTTTTCAAAACAATGCATTTTCAATTAAATTTCTATTTTGAATTCATTTCATTTTATTTTTAAAATGAAAAATCAATTTAAACATTAACATATCATAAAAGTATAATAACTTTATTCTTTTTTTTAAAAAACAATTGGAAAACATAATATAACATTTCATTAATAAATCTACAATTTGATTTTTAACTAATCCAATAAAATAATCGATTAATTTATTAAAACATAAAAAATACACTTATTTATTTCTAAATTAATTTTATAAACATAATATTTATTAATTATCAATATCCATAGGGTATTAATAATTAATTACTCATTAAAAACATAAGCAAGAATAATTTAAATTCAAAGATGCATAACACACAACCCAACAAAGCAAAACAGAAACACGACCCGCATACCAACAAAAAGCAGGTTGACCGACGACTCACAATGCTCAGTGACGAGCAAGGCTAAGGGTGAAACTTAGGGCCTTAAGACTATCTCCTCCACTTCCATCAGATTATTTAGGTACGCTCAGACCTATGGAAACAAGTGAAGTTAGTACCTTGTACCTGTAATTCCTGCATCACCAAACCACGCATACATATATATATTGAAACACGGTACACACGCCGGCGAAGGAGAATCGTGGCGTTCCTTGTCTCACTGAAGTGAGTGAAGGAAAATCATCTCCTTGCACCCCATACACTTTACACACATACATGATGACATATACATAACGCACCTCACACATAAAGTAAATGTGTTAGTCCATGGTTAGTAATCCAATAAAATTAACATCTAACCATCAATAAAGAAATGATGCATAAACAACATTCACTTAATCTCAAATCAAAGCATAACACAACATAGCATAATATCTGAATAAAACATCACCACATAATGTATCCACTAATATCCACTGAAAAAGTCAACCATAGTCAAAATAGGTATCTAAAAAGTCTGATCGAGGGGTACCACATCCTCCCCCCACAAACTAGGCTTACTCCTAGAAGCCTAAAACAGATATGAGTAAAGCTCTCTCATCTTCACTACATCCTCCCATGTAGCTAAGGTCTCATCATTTGGGTCCCATAGGACCCTTACCTGGTCGATGGTACAAACCTTGAGGGTCAAACCCCGACGCTGCAAAATGTGCATGGGCTCCATGGAAAGTTGCCCGTCCTCGACCTGCAATGCATTCCAATCAAGAACATGGGTCACGTCAGGATGATAAGGTCTAAGAACAGAAACATGAAAGACATCATGGATGCGAGATAGGCTCGGTGGCAAGGAAAGATGGTAGGCAACAAGTCCTATCCTCTCAAGGATCTCAAAAGGGCCAACAAAGTGAGGCGCCAACTTAGAACCCTTTCCATAACGGATCAGACTCTTTCACGGATGAAGTCTCAAGAATAATCGATCGCCAACAGAAAACTGATGATCCACTCTGTAAGCATCGACATACTTCTTTTGCCTTTCATGTGTTGCTACCAAATGCTCATCAATCTTCTCAACCTACTGCTCCATCTCTCAAAGCATATCCGACCCTATACACACCCTATCCTCTAACCGATCCCAACTCAAAGGAGTATGGCAAGGACGACCATACAATGCCTAGAAGATAGACATACCTATGGAGCTATGATATCCATTGTTATAAGCGAATTCCACTAGATAAAGATATTCCTCCCAACGCGACTGCTACTCCATAACATACATGCAAAGCATTTGCATGTCCTCCAAAACCTGATTCACACGCTCGATGTGACCATCGGTCTTTGGGTGATAAGTTGAACTAAAGTTCAACTGGGTCCCTAAAGCATGCTGAAGTGAGATCCACAATGCTTAAGTAAAGATAGGATCTCTATATAAAATGATCCGCCTAGGAATCCCATGTAGCCTCACCACATCTTCCATGAAAACACGTGCCACCACTGCTGTTGTATAAGAAGATCGAATAGGAACAAAATGAGAAACTTTGGTCAATCTGTCAACAATGACCATGATGTCATCATGACGACATGAGAAATCAGCAACCCCACTATGAAATCCATGGAAATGATGTCCCATTTCCAATCCAGTACCAAATTAGCCTGTAAAAGCCTTGCAAGGTGCTAATGCTTCGCCTTCACCCCTTGACATTCTAAACAATTCGACACAAAATCAGCAATGTGTAATGCCCCGCCAGGAAACCCTAAAGGGATGAACCTAAAACACACAAAAGGAGTGCAATAATTTTTTTTTAAAAAGTTAAACACATCATTAAGATACCACAAAGATATCAAAGTTTAGATTACATAGCGGAAGACATCAACTAACACCTAAAGAGTTCCCTGACGTGATTACTTAATTACACATTTAACTTAACTCACACAATTAATCCAATAAGCTGATTATCTTAATAACAAGATAATTCTTAAACAAGGATAATTTCTTTCAAAAGATGGAAATATAAATCACAAGATAAGATTCATCCATTAAGATTTATCTATACCCTTCATTCATACTTTTCATTAGAATATAAGTCATGCATCAAATTTAACAACACACTTGAATTTTATCATCAACAAATGAGATATTTCTATGCACACTTAATTTTCTTAACAATAACTGAATATAATCCATTATCCTAAGCTACATTATTTCGTGTTCCAATTTACTGCTTCAAGAGAGGACTGCATACATGCATTTAAAATTAATCTCATCTTATCCACTTACACATTCTATCAAAATGTCATTCATACATGCTAACACTAAACATGAAACATAAGAACAAAAGCATCACATAACACAAGATGATCTCGAAGTTCACCCCTAAAGGGCTACATCTCCAAGTCTGCTCAACTGCAAGACCCCTCTGATAATTAAATAAGTTCATAATAAAAAGGTTCTCATTATTTACAATCCTGCCATCAAGGCGAACATAACCAATATACAACGACCATATCGGCCAATAAATACATAAACGATCCCTGAAAGGAAAGGATCCAATTGAACATAATCGAATCAAATACAAAGGTCCATTAGAGCATTTGCAAACTAAGTCATCGCAACCGAAGGTATAGCATGAAACCAGGTACTCACAAGAGAATACGCAACAGGATGACTCCACATAAGTGCTCCTATCAAGACCATACAACCACACACTAGCGAACGTAGGGACAAGTGTCATCACACAACCTGGTATGGCTACCCTGGCAGGTCTTCATACGTTCCGAACCCATACACTGGGTTACCCTGGAAACCTAATCTGTACCTCCATCCCATCCAAGCCTCATGTGGACCCACACATCCTTTCGTGAAGACAAGGATGATGGTTTGCCATTTTAGGCCTTCTCACAGCATGTCGAGTCTGTGTTAGCACTCGTCCCATGTGTGAGGCACAATTATCTTACTTAGAGATTAATATTCTAATCTATTGTTAGGTTATCACTTATTAGACTCACTTTCGATGGGTTACCTAGCAGCCACTTTGGGCGCGGCCCCCAATCGAAAGCCACTTTCCCATATGACACTAGACTTTACTCAAACGACCTCAGACACCAAGGACACACATGGTCAAGCAAACGAAGTTCAAAAAGGAGGGAACAACCATTTGGTCAAACATGACTCAAAAGAGGTACACTTACTGACAGTACTCTAACCAGAGACCTGACCAACTATGGTCAACCACAAATCATCATTCGACACTCGCATAAAGGATATGACCTAATACGACACCACCGCAAAATAACAATCAACTCGAGACCGAGGACAGAAATAGGTATCCCAAATCGACAGAAACAAGTATCCCAAATCAATCCATACGAAAGGGTCCAATCAAGCAAAGCACGACTTGCCATTACTTAAGCAAAAGCGAATACAGAAATTAAACTTGCATAGGCAACAATTGGTAAATGCAATCTTTTCCCATAATGATTTAAACATTAAATGTCGATCAAGTTTTCTAAATGATCTAAGTTTGACTGCAATTACCCACCTTATCCAGGTACAGGTTATTCTTGGTTTTCTAACTCTCTAAGGTTCATTTGCATCAAACATACATAAATACGCCATTATGAGTTCTTAAACCAATTTCACATGAGTATAATTAAACAACCATTAACCAACTAACTATGATATTTAATCTTCAATTAAAACATCATTGTCATACTGGTTCAAAAATAATTCCTCCAAATTCGTCTTTTCTAGAACCAAGTTATACTATACAGATCAAGGAAATATATATTTAAGGGACACAAATAAAGGTAGTCCGTTCCCAGCTTAACAATTATTTCCTTATGCATACATAGAAAAATTACCAAAATTAAATATTAATTACTATATATTTATTAATCCGCAATTAATAAAATATACATAATTAATAATTGACAATACACCATAACCCAATTAAATATTAAATAATATATATCTTTATTAATCTTCATTAATAAAAAAATATATTAATAATAATTAATATTGCACAAATTCAAATTAATTATTAATTAAAACATATATACATATTAACTTTCATTAATAAATATATATTAATATTAATTAATAATTAATTAAAAACTTTATTAAAAAAAACTTTAAATTTAATAAAAACTTTTTTTTTTAAAAACCTAAAAAAATAATTAAAAAAAACATGGAAGGGCGGTGGGGGCGGTCGGGCCCACCTCCCTTACGCGAGGGTTGGGCGACCTTGCCCTAGCTGCAGGGTGGCGCCACTGCGGCGGTCGCAGGTCGCGCAGAGCCCACGCAGTGGACGCAGGGACCCTGCGGCCACCGCTGGAGTTGTCGTTCCTTGCGGCCACTGCGGGGGCACTGCTCCCTGCAGCCACCATGGTGGTCGCAGACCACCGCCGACTGCAGCCCGTGCAGGGGGGGAGGCGCGAGTAGAGCCTCCGTTCCCCGCTCCTCCAATCCCCAAACAAAATATATATTTTTTATTTATTTTTACAAACAGTTTAAAATTTTGGTTTTAAAACAACATCGATTTGGTTATGAAAATATATTTTGTTTTATAAATTTCCTTTTTAAACACATAGGGTATCAAATACCCAAAATTGAAGAATATCTAAAACTCACAATTAAATTTCTTCAACAAAAACCCATATTTGGGCCAAAAAAAAGGCATTTTTGACACAAAGATTCAACTGTTTTGCAAGAACATAAATTGTTATGAATAATTTTTTACAACCCCAACAGTAAATTTTTTGCAACAAAGGAACAATTAAGCATTCCTACCTCCATAGGCAATCCTGGATGAGAATTGCTGAAGAGCCCAATCCTCCAGCTCAAGAAATTATTTCTCCTCCCAAAACCCCCAAATTTTTCATCCAAAAATATTTTTCCAACAAAAATTCAATCTCCTTAATTTTTCCAAAAATCTAGGTTATATGGAAAAGTTTGACCAAAAAATTTATTTTTTGAATTAAAATTTTTATTTAAAATAAATCCCAAAAATCATTATTTTTCAACTATATCAACAAATTAAACTTGCTTTTCAATTTAAAATTGATTTTTCCAAATAACTGAATTTAACCTTTCTATTTTAAAAAGCCAACATAATACAATTAATTCTGTTGTTCTCAAAATCTAATTCACTTTAAACTCCTTAAGATGATATGATAACTCTGTGTGTAGGTGAGAGATTAGAGAGAAGAAGACCTTCAGGACAACATATGACAAGGTTTGATTAACCTTCTACAATTCGAACTTACTCAATGTTCAAGTGGGTATACCTTTGTGAAACTAAATTCACACTTTTAAAAGATAAATCCACAGCAAACCAGTCCAACAAACCAGTGGATTTAATCACCTTAAAACTAACTGAAACAAAGGAATGAAAATTGTACTCATGTTCAGTATTGATCTACAAAATATGTAACAAACAACCTTGATCTGTACCAGTGCCTTATCCAAGGTCACAGAGTCATCTCAATTCAAACAATACTCTCAAAATCAAATATCTCTACACATCCCATTAGCTTGGCTTCTGCAGATCCTCATATATGCCTGACACACATAAGAACTTATTCATACCACATCAAACTATGCTCATCAAGATTCAAAGTATCCTACAGAGAATCTACTGGTAGAAATAATTCCCGCATATTTAATTCCCATCCTGAAGAGAAAAGCTAGGAAAAATATCTACTAAAAGTTGCCTTACAACCCTTATTCAAACAAAATAACCCTAGATTATTCAGAATGAAATAGTAAACACTTGCAAGCACATTTGAAGACAACACGAAGTTTAAACTCAAAACCGATGGTCTGTATATTGATATTTCCTTCAAAAGAGTATTACAAAAACTTTCGAATATTCTCCATTAAAACTTGGAAAAGCCCAGACAAATTTTTGTAGAGTTTTCTTACAATATTTGCAATCCTTTCTAACTAGTCCTGGTATCCATTTATAATAACATGGATGCACATAGCTTCGGACTTTCCTAGGAGAGTTTGTTACAATTATTGCTTCTCAAGAAGAAGTTACAAAGCCTTTTACAAAAGCGGTTACAAGTCTTTTTCAACTTCCGCGGTTTCTTCTACTTGTTGTCCAGTTGCAACTTCTTCTACTTGTTGTCCAGTTGCAACTTCTTCTAATTGCTCTGCATCCTGTATGGCATATTTTCTTGTCCACCCATTGTATACATCATCAGCTGGCCACGTGAAGTTAATCACTTTTGTTTTTGCCTTGGCCAACCTTTTCCAAGAATTCCTCATTTTATTAACCTCTGAATTGAGAAAACCATAATTAGATTTGATTCTCTCTATCTCCTGAATTGTTACAACAAAAAAGGAGGCATCATCTAAGTCAATAATTCCTTTTATTCTACCTGACAATTTGGCTTCTAATTCCTTAAGCCATACTTGTTTGTCCTTTAATTGGTTTGGGTTGACAAAACCTCCTGGGAGTAATTCAAAAACTTGATCAGTGTACTCTTTTTTGTACAAATTGATCTTCCTATCCGCATTATCTATTCCTTCTGCTAATTTTACTAGATCCTTTGTGGTGTCACAAGTGGATTTGATAATAGGATCAACCCCTGCTTCATCATAAGATACACAAATAAGCTCCAAATCTTGCTCCCTGGGCTTCCACTTGTCAAAAATAGGCATTAATATAGCCTTATCTCCATTAAGCTCATTTCACATATCTAGAATCTTGCTCATGTTTTTATACAATAATGAGGCCCCTATGGTGTCAGCAAAACTTATGATTGCAGCCCTCACTCTTTCTCCATATTTCTTTGCATACAAGGCCTGAGTCTACTTTAGGTTCTCCAATTCATGGGAAGTGATTTCAACCATTTGAGAACTAGAAGGTGCTGGAGATGGTGGTAACTCAATAATGGGGCTGGTAGGTGGAGGTCTTGCAGGAGAAGAGGAGATCATCAATGTTGAAGACTCACCTTGATGGTACTGTCCTACCAACTGGCTTTGTAGCTTGACAATGATGTTATATCTACCTCTTATCTCATCCTTGGCATTGTTATAAGCTTTTAAAACTGTCTCCAGCTTAGCTTGGAGATCTGCCTTTTCTTTTTCCTCTCTTTCTGCTACTGCAACATTAAACTTTGCAGTTTCTAGCACAGTGCTAGCAGCTTCCACTACCCCAGTGCTCTGCACTCTTTTCACTATCATTCCACCAAGGTAACTTGACCCTCGGGTGTCTTTATTTCTCTTATTTTCATCTCTCTTAAGAGACCACATGACCAATGCAGCATTGTCTTTGCTGAAAGTGACCCCCTCCATAGGTTTGGTCTCTTTTCTCACTGCCTCCAATACCAAGGCATCTGCTATGTCCCACTCGGGGAGAATGAGTACCCCAGCCTATGCCACCATGTCTCTTCCTTGCTCGAGAGTGATGGTCTTAAACTCATCAATCATTTCTTGCTTTATTTCCTCCTCAACCACAACTGGATCTTTGTGGGGTTGTTCACCTTTTCTCTTCTCACACCTTGCATTATATTTGTCAATGTTTTGCTTCCACACAAATTGCATGAAAGCTTCTGATGTGACAAAATTATTATCAACCAAGAAGTCTTCACTGGCCTGTTTGATCTCAGGATCCCACTCCTGTCCTTTGAATTCATTGCTAGTGATGTTCATTTCAGCAGTAAGGGGCTCTTCTGGCATTCCCTCTTCTACTTCATCATATGTGTAAGCTATTTCTCCCAGACTGCCTAGCTATAAGAGTTGCTCAACTACTGCCTGTTCATCTCCTATATGAATAGGGGATTGAGATGGAGAGTACAGAGATTCATCAGATTGTATTTCTTTTCCCACTCTCTATTTCTTTGGGCTATCTTGGATATCAACGACATCCTGTATCTTCCTCTTTCCTTTGGAAGTAGAGGGCTCCCCTATTGTAGGCATTAACACACTGTAATTGGACTTCTTGTGCAACATGTAGTCACCAGGAGGGATTGCTCTAGCATATGTGGACCTACTTAGAACCAATCTTGTTTTCTCAGGGTTGTTTTTAATTACAACCTCCCTCTTTTCTTTCAAAGTTTGCATCACATCCTCAAAACTAAGAATTAAGAACTTTACTTTCTCCTTAAAAGGGTGGAAGCTAGACAATGGGTCATAGCTGGTATCAAATTGGTGTATAAAGTCTAAGGCCTTTTTATAAGCCACCCACTTTTCCTTCCTCAGCTCTTTCTCATCTAGATCAAACTCATTTCTAATGAGGTCTTCAGGAAACTGAAATTGATGGGGTCTACCTTTGCATACGACCCTCTTTCTGAACATGCCATTGAAGAAATCTTTAGGATCGGCACACCAGGATACTATAGTTGATAAGTGATAAGGTTGAAGAAAATCCTCAAAGCATTTCCAACCTCCTTTAGTTATTACAAATTGGTGGGCTACGGTAACTGTAGGGAAAATGGTCCCTTTACCTCTACCTGTCAGCTCTGCCTCTTGCAAACTACCAATCTGTCTAAGGACTTCTGCAATTCCCACCTTGAGAGGGACCTGATAGGGCAACAAAAATGGGGTTCCTTTGAAACCATATACTCTGAACACTGTGGAGACAGGGTATAAGTAGATATCACCCCAATTATGGACAATTTTTATATCCTCAGCAAATTCTTTAGGCCTAATAAATTCCAAAAGAACTTTGGGGACTCTTGGATTCTCTAAATAGATGAGAGTCCTAATCTTAGATGCCAAACACTTATCAAATTTTAAGAAGCTAGCATCTCCTCTATCCCATGACAGCACTGTAGTCCATAGCTGAACTGACATTTTTTCTCCATCCTTCTCTTTTACAAGATCCATCCCATCTGCAAAGTAATCACCACCCTTGAAAAGAAACAGGTGCATGAGGAGGGAATACCATCCAAAGGGCCTATCCACTTTCCCATTCTCTATTCCTATCAATCCTTCATGGATAGCATCAGTGATATAAGGGGCATAATCAAATGTCACTGCCAGAGAAGGATTCAAAATTTGAGCAATCATTAACATATAATGAGTTGGCATGTTTGGTTCAGCATCTTCTCCAAGAATTTGGCAAAGTGACCAGTATAATCCCTTATCTCTAAGGGTGAACAAATTCAAGGAGAAAGGCTCCATAGTATTGGGTCCTACAACAGTTAATCCACCTATTTTAACAAAAAACTCTTTAAGAGGCCCATTTCTAAGGTGATTCCTCTGTGCATTGTAGACCTGAGCCAATGATTTGAAGTTGATGGGTTCCAGATAATTGGATACTTCACTAAGGCCAAATGCATTTCTGAACTCCTCATCATTAATCTCAATGAGGGTTTTTCCATTTATGTCCTTGACACTCTTTTTAATCGGGTCATAATTATGTGCAATTTGAGTTAGGAGGTCTACATCCATGAATACTCCTGGAACTACCAATTTTCCCACATCTAACTCCCAGATGCTGTTCATTAGGGCTGGGGAATTTCTCATGCCAAATCCAACTTTGAATAACCCTAAGCCAGACAACCCAACCTATGGGTCTCTCAACTAGTTACCCTTATCATATAACCCCTCTCCAATTTTCAAGCGAGGAGCTCTTGGCACTAGTTCCTTCACCTTTGATGCCAAATTAGTTGACAATGTCAATTGTTCAAGAAAATCATCACAAATGGCCCTTTCCTGGTAATTAACTTTTCCCAAGAATTCCTTCTTAGGTGCCATTTTAAAATATGCAAGCAACTTAACTATTACCCCTCAACTGGTTCTGTAACAAATCAAGACCTTAATTAACACACACTGCTAAGAATTTGCCAAACAAGAATACAAGAAAACCTGTTTTTAGCTTGAAGAACTCTACTCTACAACTGAATAAGTTTGCTCTGTATTTGAAGAAAATAGCTCTGCAACCGCTTCTCTGCAACAATTCTTTAGAATGATACCTTCATTCAATTGATACGAGATCATATATGGTACTTCAAGCTCTTAACTACAACATTGATACCAACATGCTTCGGTCGTCCCTTCAGAATTGAATTCCTGAAGAATTTGAAATTTTCACTCCAACAGGTCACAACATGCCTATGCACTTTTCTTTTTTGCTGTTTCGCAGAGCATAACCTTCGAGCAATTTTGCCAAGTGAAATCACACCAACCGTCTGATCAAATGAAACTTAATCGGTCTTTACACTGACTTAACAGCTCTGCCTTAGCACCGGGCCCTACCTCCTTTTCGCCATTTCGCGAAAACTAACTATCAAGCACTTTCCCTTCGCTAAGCTACGCCAGGCGTCAGATGGAACTTTAATTGCTCGACATTTAACTCTTACCAGGACAGTCACCTTGTTCACTAACTATGCCTCATCCTTGACAGCTAGCGGTCTTTCGCTATTTCGCATAGCTTAAACCATTTTCAACTTTGGGCCACGAAACAACGCGAAGCGTTGGATCAAATCAGAGTTGACCATTCTTTAACTTCCTGCTTTATCTATCCTTAGGACTGCAAAAACCTTTTCGATGTTTCGTTGGTTTTAAAACACGAGCGTTTTACCTTCGCGAACTCATGTCGACCATTGGATTACATCTGACTTGCTCACTGCTTAAAAACCTAATTGAATCTAGCAGACGTGGGCCCTCTAACTCAACTCTATCCATCTAGCATCTAATCACTTCCGAACTGACATGTCAACCTTTCATTCGCTGAGGAGGAACACTAGACTCCACCTCATCCTTGACACCTGTATCTACCCGGTCACTTTCACACGTCGCGACATGAGTCATCTTCTTGGACTATTCGGTCACGTGTCCTTATCTTACCTGCTGACCACTGTGACTTTCTGTTACATGTCATTATCTTACTCACCATCTTGACTAACTGGGCTGCCTGCTTGGAGCACCACGTCATTTCACCACTTCGCGAAAGCTAACTGTCGAGCACCTTTCTCTTGCGAAACTACGCTAGCCGTCAAATCAGATGAAACTCGCACATCCTTTAAGCTCCTATTAAAACTTCCTTTCACCTGGGCCAAAATACCTTTTCGCTGTTTCGCAGGGTGTAACACGTGAGCATCTATTGGCCACGAAACAACCCGAACCGTCAATCTTTCTTGGACTTGATCACCTTTTAGCTATTTGAAAAGCCTTCACTGCAGGGTCCCACCAAACATTTTCACCATTTCGCGAAAGGTATTTCACTTGCTAGTTTCGGTTGCGAACTAATGCCAGCCGTTAGATCTTGGGTGAGATGGAGCCCTTTTAGACCAGACCAAATGCGCACCATCGAACATGCTTTTCCCTTTCACCATTTCGCGGGTCTTAAAACACGTGCAACTTCACCTAACGAAATAGCGAAAACCATAGATCATCTGAGACTTGCACGACACTTACTGGGCCCAACAACATTAGAAGGAAAGAAAGTATAAGGCATAAATTTTTATGGTTAATTCACCGACTGCCTAGGCAAATGACAAGGGGGGACACTTGATACGACCCCAAGACCCATCACTTAAGTGGATAAAGTAATGTAAGAATAGAAACCAAAGGGTTTTTTTATCAAACACTGAACGATTATAAAAAATGAAACCCTAAACCCTCAGGACCTAACACAGACTTGAAGCAAGTGATAGTGTGTCTGATTCAAAATTTCAAAAACTTAGCCAATTATGGGAAAAGAAAACCCATTTTTTAAACAATGATAACAAATTCTATTGCAATTAAATTCAAAACTTTCCTTTTCTAACAACATAAGCATATTAAATTTACATTAAAATTAACCATTTAATTGAACTTGCTCCTAAACTGAATCAAGCAATTCAAATACCGATTAATCGCATAAAGGAACTTTGTTCAATTTAATCCCTTAATCTTTAATGCGCAAACACATATTTACTCAAATTAAATACTAAGGACTAATTACTCAATTTAACCACACACACCAAACACGCAAACCAAGAAAGTCAATCGGACAGACGACCCGCAAACCCAACCAAAGGGAATACTGACGATGACTGACGACGCTCACTTGAGCGCGACTATGGTCAAATGAGAAACTCCCGACCACCTAATCCAACTCTAAGGATTAAAGAGGTACACTCAAACCTACAAATTCAGGCGGAGACAAACCTCGCACCCATGCGACACTGTACCTGAAATCTCCTACATCCAAGAGTCATACATGCATACATATATAAATTTAATGAAAGCGTTAGTCTGAGATAGTAACACGAAATAGGGAAACTAATCAACTTGCATACGAAATGGCGCAAAACCCACATTAACAGGTATGCACTTAATAAAAACATCTGACTATAACATTACATTATGATAAACTAACCAAGGTCAAACTGAGATTAGAAATTGATTAGGGCAGAGGTACTACATTCTCCCCCCCAGGTTCCGACTTACTCCTGGAAGTCGTAAGGCTAGATGGAGAACCTGTCATATGCATTAGCCCTGAAACTCATTCAACAAATATTAAATTGCACATAGGAATCTTTCCATAAATAAATGAAACATTATTGCTAAATCCTTTACGGATGCCATTATCCTTTGGCAAAATGCATCTAAAACCATACATTCCTTAAAATATTCTAGGAATTATCAATAATCATAGGAGAGATACAAGGACTTTCTTCCTTTCATTACACCAAATTAATGCACTACAAAGAGGTAAGCAACAATTTCCATACTCATCTATCAATCATGACAAGAAAACATGCCACCATGATCAATTTCTTTTACCAATACATCTTTTTCATAAAACTTTATCACATAGAACTAGCTTCAAAATTTAGTTTCTACAACCAAGTTAACTTTCAATAAATAAGAGCAATGAAAATAACTCAATTGTTTACACTTGCCAGGAATATAAAAACCTTTCCAATGACTATGTCCCATAACATAGTGACAAGTGAACACAATTTAATCCATGATTACACATAATAACCATCCACATAACTGGAATGCATAACTCAAAAGGCCACATGTGAGCATGTCTAATGCTCGGTCAAAGATAACATGCATGATCAGCATCTCTATGCCTGATCTCAGAACAATAATATGATCATAAATATCCAATATCTCACTCAAGGCTCGATGGTGCTAGGCACACCATAGCGGTGCTACCTTCCATACAAGACCTTCATGAACATCCCTTGTTGAGTAAGGTGGTTAGCCTCTAAGAGATAGTCACCACACATAGGTAGGTAGTGGATCCTAGCTGCATCATAGCCTCACATACCCCCATCCTCAAGGTTCCCTACGTCTACTTCCTCGTACACACTCTACCAAGACCGTCTCATACGTCATTGGAGAGGAATTTCACATTTCAACACAAGACCAACATACGAAAACAATAAGGATACACCAGTTTAGCCACCAAAGTACAGATGAATAAAGATAATAAATCATCAATTCCAATAGTAAGGCAAGAAAATAATCCGGAATTTGCAACACCAAATCAAGAATGCAAAAGATCACAAGATTGTGGCTAAACCTTCAAAGTCAAAGTAAAATAAATTGTTGGTCCACAAAGAAATATAAAGAATATCACAACTGCACATAACATCACTATGTGACTAGCATCTAGCCACCAACGAGGAAGGAAGGAACAATTGTCTAGCTATCGCCGTAGCTCATCATGTGGTGCGACATAGTCACACTACCCACATGGCATGGAGGTGTGCACCTCGACATCACCCCACATCACGTCGTCACGCGGCATGGCAATACCCCAAGCGGAGAAGACACGCAATGGACGTATCCCGCATGGTAGTGTACCTCACGGAAACAAGCACGTGCAAGTCACATCTTGCATAGCGACGTATGAATAAGGATACTTGCCGTAAGCCAGAGGTATACATGACTAAGGTCCACCCACATATCCACCAACAAATACTAACTGGTAGCCCATGTGGATAAACCTACCTTTCATGAAGACAAGGCAAAGGATCCTCTAAAATACACCACCACCATGCTCAAGAATCACCATCAAAATGCTCAAATAAAGGAGAGGAATAGGCTGTCGCACATAAACCTATAAATAGATTCATCAAAAGGGAAAATATTGAGTACACCTTTGATACAGTTTTATTGTATAACTATATCATTCCTCGAAATAGAGAAGCTAAAGTCGCTTCGTGCCGACATTACTCGTACGCCAATCCATACTATTCAAGGAATGGTGACTTCAAATACTACCCCTTAACATACTGAATTACTCACAACCCGAGGTTTGGTACTCATTAGGGAGGCAAATAAGCAATATTGCATAAACGGTATGGTTTCCCATACTCATAAGCAACATATCCTCCATGGTTGATTACTTCACCAATCCATGGGCACATATAATAAGTACTAGTTTCTTACAAAACACACGAATACACCAGTACTGGTTTAGTCACATTTACGGGGAGTACTTTTCAGTACGCTATCATCTACTCAAGGGAGATTTTTAATAATGCTTCCCAAATGATTAACTGAATAAAGCTTATTCTAGAAATAAGTACTAAAATTATTAACAATTCACAATTACATAAGGAAATAACATCATTCCTATATCTTTCTCGAATTTCACTAAGCGTTCATAACTAAATTACTAACTATGCAAATTCTTTTCCAAAAAGGACTTCTATCTTTCGATATGAAGCCAAAATGCAACAGTACAATTTCACATGTTTTATAAACATTCTATTTAAATAAATGCATTCTTTGTAGCATTTCTAAAAATCTTAAAGTCTAGGCAACGAGAAGGAAAAGAGAGTTTGATAATCAAACTGTTTCCTACAAAGACACAAGATCAACAAGATCACACTATAATATTAAATTTCTCAAAAAAGCCTATCATTTTAATTGCATGGTTATCATTTTGCTACCATTTTAGAAGGATGCCAAACAACCTAACATGGCATTTCCAATTATTATGATTGCAACAGAATGTTCTATTTTTCCAAACAATAGAGATCAAAATAGGTAATCTTTTCGATAATACCATACCTCTTGAGAACACCCACTATTCTTAATACAATACAGACACATGTCATAATTGCAACCTATCATTGAAAATCAAATTACGATCAGAGGTAAGCGAGGAGCTATCAACAAAATAATACACATTAATGCATACACATCAATCAAGCTATTCATTCACACTTTCTAAACATAGTAATGCAATTACATACATCCAAAAGCTAGTTCAATGGAGAATCGCTAAAATAGATCCTCAATCAAATTGGTTTAATGAAACACATAAAACAATCTTTCATGGAACACTTTATTACACTTTCGAAGCTACTATAACATGTTCACTTTAATACTTCTTTTACAACCCAAGTAGTTTCACATAAAGGCTATTCGCATACTAATGCACATTACTTAAGATAGAATTTAATTATGTTACTTCTACAAAACACAAGGAGAATTCTTTAATGTAAACATACAATTTTCTCCCAATAATCAATATTGACTTTCAAAACCCTTGCCCCCTTTTATTATCTAAAACCACATAAGCGTCATAGGGTTCACCCAAGGTTTCAAGAAGTCACACCCTTTCTCTCACAACCAAGAAAACTCAAATCAGAGATAATTTGCACATATCCCAAACATTTTAATTTCTAGAGAGAGAGAGAGAGAAGAGGAGGGGTGATAATCATTCAATTTGTTACTTAATAAGCATTCAATATCTACCATACTAGTCCTTCAAGTGGACAACACTAAGCTAGATCATAATCTTAAACAAGCACATTTCGTACTTTTAGATTCAAGACAAGCACTGACCAACCCAAATGGATTAGTCTAAAGAGTACAACAATCAATAAGGAAGGTACATACGACTCTCCTTCTGAAAAAGAGTACTCGTAGACCAGGACATCAATAAGCAACGAAGCACCTATAATCACTCACAAACACCAACATCAAGAAGGTGAAAACAAGGTGTGAACACACGCATTACACACAAGTTAACGTTTGCCCAATCACACACATACAAAAGGAGGAAAAGCATACACATAAGGTTGATACACCTCACACCAACAGAGGGCACACGCGACACCAGAGATCCCAGTGTTTGCAACATTGGCTCTGATACCAAATGTAATGCCCTGCTAGGAAACCCCAAAGGGATAAAGCTAAAACACACAAAAGGAGTGCAATAATTTTTTTTTTTTAATTTAAACACATAATTAAGATACCACAAGATATCAAAGTTCAGATTACACAGCGGAAGATGTCAACTAACACCTAAAGAGTTCCCCGACATGATTACTTAATTACACATTTAGCTTAACTCACACAATTAATCCAATAAGCTGATTATCTTAATAACAAGATAATTCTTAAACAAGGATCATTTCTTTTAAAAGATGGAAATATAAATTACAAGATAAGATTCATCCATTAAGATCTATCTATACCCTTCATTCATACTTTTCATTAGAATATAAGTCATGCATCAAATTTAACAACACACTTGAATTTTATCATAAACAAATGAGATATTTCCATGCATACTTAATTTCCTTAATAATAACTGAGTATAATCCATTATCCTAAGCTACATTCTTTCGTGTTCCAATTTACTGCTTCAAGAGAGGATTGCATACATGCACTTAAAATTAATCTCATCTTATCCACTTACACATTCTATCAAAATGTCATTCATACATGCTAACACTAAACATGAAACATAAGAACAAAAGCATCACATAACACAAGATGATCTCGAAGTTCACCCCTAAAGGGCTACATCTCCGGGTCTGCTCAGCTACAAGACCCCTCTGATAATTAAATAAGTTCATAATACAAAGGTTCTCATTATTTACAATCCTACCATCAACGCGAACATAACCAATATACAACGACCACATCGGCCAATAAATACATAAACGATCCCTGAAAGGAAAGGATCCAACTGAACATAATCGAATCAAATACAAAGGTCCACTGGAGCATTTGCAAACTAAGTCATCGCAACCCAAGGTATAGCATGAAACCAAGTACTCACAAGGGAATAAGCAATAGGATGACTCCACAAAAGTGCTCCTATCAAGACCATACAACCACACACTAGCAAACGTAGGGACAAGTGTCATCACACAACCTGGTATGGCTACCCTGGCAGGTCTTCATACGTTCCGGCCCCATACACTGGGTTACCCTGGCAACCTAATCCGTACCTCTGGCCCATCCAAGCCTCATGTGGACCCACACATCCTTTCATGAGGACAAGGATGATGGTTTGCCATTTCAGGCCTTCTCACAGCATGTCGAGTCTATGTTAGCACTTGTCCCATGTGTGAGGTACAATTATCTTACTTAGAGATTAACATTCTAATCTACTATTAGGTTATCACTTATTAGACTCACTTTCGATGGGTTACCCAGTAGCCACTTTGGGTGCGGCCCCCAATAAGCCACTTTCCCATACGACACTAGACTTTACTCAAGCGACCTCAGACACCAAGGACACACATGGTCAAGCAAACGAAGTTCAAAAAGGAGGGAACAACCATTTGGTCAAACACGACTCAAAAGAGGTACACTTACTGACGGTACTCTAACCAGAGACCTGACCAACTATGGTCAACCACAAATCATCATTCGACACCCACATAAAGGATATGAACTAATACGACACCACCACAAAATAACAGTCAACTCGAGACCGAGGACATAAATAGGTATCCCAAATCAATCCATACGAGAGGGTCTAATCAAGCAAAGCACGACTTGCCATTACTTCAGCAAAAGCGAATACAGAAATTAAACTTGCATAGGCAACAATTGGTAAATACAATCTTTTCCCATAATGATTTAAACATTAAATGTCGATCAAGTTTTCTAAATGATCTAAGTTTGACTGCAGTTACCCACCTTATCCAAGTACAGGTTATTCTTGGTTTTCTAACTCTCTAAGGTTCATTTGCATCGAACATACATAAATATGCCATTATGAGTTCTTAAACTAATTCCACATGAGTATAATTAAACAACCATTAACCAACTAAATATGATATTTAATCTTCAATTAAAACATCATTGTCATATTGGTTCAAAAATAATTCATCCAAATTCGTCTTTTCCAGAACCAAGTTATACTATACAGATCAAGGAAATATATATTCAAGGGACCCAAATAAAGGTAGTTTGTTCCCAACTTAACAATTATTTCCTTATGCATATATAGAAAAATTACCAAAATTAAATATTAATTACTATATATTTATTAATCTGCAATTAATAAAAAAAATATATTAATAATAATTAATATTGCACAAATTCAAATTAAATATTAATTAAAACATATATACATATTAAATTTCATTAATAAATATATATTAATATTAATTAATATATATTAATATTAATTAATATATATTAATATTAATTAATATATATTAATATTAATTAATAATTAATTAAAAACTTTATTAAAAAAAAAATTTAAATTTAATAATTTTTTTTTAAAAACCTAAAAAAATAATTTAAAAAAAATGGAAGGGCGGTGGGGGCGGCCGGGCCCACCTCCCTTATGCGGGGGTTGGGCGGCCTTGCCCTAGCCGCAGGGTGGCGCCATCGCGGCGGTCACAGGTCCCGCAGTGCCCACACAGTGGACGCGGGGACCCTGCGGCCACCGCAGGAGTCGCCGCTCCCTGCGGCCACCGCGGGGGACCCTACGGCCACTGCGGGGGCGCCGCTCCCTGCAGCTGCCATGGTGGTCGTAGACCACCACTGGCTGCGGCCCGCGTAGGGGGAGGAGGTGCGGGTAGAGCCTCCGCTCCTCGGCCCTCCAATCCCTAAACAAAATATATATTTTTTTATATTTTTACAAACAGTTTAAAATTTCGGTTTTAAAACAACATCGATTTGGTTATGAAAATATATTTTGTTTTATAAATTTTTTTTTTTAAACACATAGGGTATCAAATACCCAAAATTGAAGAATATCTAAAACTCACAATTAAATTTCTTCAACAAAAACCCATATTTGGGCAAAAAAAAGGCATTTTTGACACAAAGATTCAACTGTTTTGCAAGAACATAAATTATTATGAATAATTTTTTACAACCCCAATAGTAAATTTTTTGCAACAAAGGAACAATTAAGCATTCCTACCTCCATACGCAATCCTAGATGAGAATTGTTGAAGAGCCCAATCCTCCAGCTCAAGAAATTATTTCTCCTCCCAAAACCCCCAAATTTTTCATCCAAAAATATTTTCCAAAAATATTTTTCCAACAAAAATTCAATCTCCTTAATTTTTCCAAAAATCTAGGTTACATGGAAAAGTTTGACCAAAAATTTTATTTTTTGAATTAAAATTTTTATTTAAAATAAATCCCAAAAATCATTATTTTCCAACTATATCAACAAATTAAACTTGCTTTTCAATTTAAAATTGATTTTTCCAAATAATTGAATTTAACCTTTCTATTTTAAAAAGCCAACATAATACAATTAATTCTATTGCAATTAAATTCAAAACTTTCCTTTTCTAACAGCATAAGCATATTAAATTTACATTAAAATTAACCGTTTAATTGAACTTGCTCCTAAACTGAATCAAGCAATTCAAGTAACGATTAATCACATAAAGGAACTTTGTTCAATTTAATCCCTTAATCTTTTATGCGCAAACACATATTTAATCAAATTAAATACTAAGGACTAATTACTCAATTTAACCACACACACCGAACACGCAAACCAAGAAAGTCAATCAGACAGACGACCTGCAAACCCAACCAAAGGGAATACTGACGACGACTAACGACGCACACTTGAGCACGACTATGGTCAAACGAGAAACTCCTGACCACTTAATCCAACTCTAAGGATAAAAGAGGTACACTCAAACCTGCAAATTTAGGCGGAGATGAACCTCGCACCCATGCGGCACTGTACCTGAAATCTCCTACATCCAAGAGTCATACATGCATACATATATAAATTTAATGAAAGCATTAGTCCGAGATAGTAACACGAAATAGGGAAACTAATCAACTTGCATACGAAATGACACAAAACCCACATTAACAGGTATGCACTTAATAAAAACATCTGACTATAACATTACATTATGATAAACTAACCAAGGTCAAAATGAGATTAGAAATTGTTTAGGGCAGGGGTACTACACAATGTCACGTTTCATTCCAGCCCAATGTTATATCTATCTCAAATCTGTGTGAATCTTCTTGACACTAGGATGTGCTGAGTAAGGTGCATGATGGGCCTTAGTCATGATCAAAATGCGAAGTCCATCTAATGGAGAGACATAGATCTGCCCGAGATGTCGAAGAAGACCATTTGTCTCAAGGTTATATCCAGAATATCTACCCTCTAATGGGCTTCCAGTCTCAGTCACGACTCTAACCTCCTGATACCAGGTGTCTTGAGAAAGAATCCCAAGGATTCTCTCTCTCAAATCTACCCTAAGGGACAATGCTACAACCTCATGTCATCTAAAACTCAAAGAATCAACCACTACATTCTCTTTCTCCTGAATATATCGAACCTCAAAATCATATTCGCAAAGGAATTCCATTCATCTTCGTTGTCAAGCATTGAAGTTCGGTTGTGTGAAAATGTACTACAAACTACGATGATCACTGTGCAACTCAAACCGATGCCCTAATAGAAAATGTTGCCACCTAACTAAAGCATGAACTACAACTGCCAACTCTAAATCATGAACTAGATAGTTCAACTTGTGGTCCTTGAGTTTGCGAGACTCATAAGCTACCACACGACCATCCTGCATAAGAACTGCTCCTATGCCTTCTAAAGAGGCATCAGTACAAACCATGAAATCTTTGGATGGATCAGGAACTGCCAAAATCAGTGCACTAACAAAGAGTTCCTTCAGAGTATGAAAAGTCGCCTCACACTGTTCTGACCAAACAAACTTCTTCCCTTTCCTATGAAGAGAAGTGATCGGTGACATATCTGGGAAAAACTATGAACAAAGCAGTGATAATATCCGGCCAAGCCCATAAAAATCCAAACCTTAGAAACATTAGTCGGTGCTGGCCAATCTACAATGGCTTGGATCCTAGAAGGATCCACAGATACACCTTCTCTTGAAACCACATGACCAAGATAGTTCACCTCAGATTGGAAGAAATCACACTTAGCCAAGTTGGCATAAAGATGATTCTCCCTCGAGCACTGCAATACCTATCACAAGTGGCCCTCATGCTCTTTCATAGTTCTAGAGTAAATCAAAATATTATCCAAGAACACAAGGACATAATAGTCAAGGTAGGTGGGGGAAACCCCGTTCATGAGGCTTGTGAATACTAAAGGTGCATTTGTCAACCCAAATGGCACCATTGTGAACTCATAGTGAAAATAACGAGTACAAAAAGTCGTCCTATGAATGTATGCATCATGAATACGTAGCTGATGATACCTAGATTTCAGATCAATCTTAGAAAACACCTTGGCTCCCTTTACCTGATCGAAAAGATCATCTATACGAGGCAATGGATACCGATTCTTGATGGTCACCTTATTCAACTGTCGGTAGTCAATGCATAATCGAAGAGAACCATCCTTCTTCTTCATGAATATAACTAGCGCACCCGAAGGAGAAACACTAGGGTGAATGAACCCCTTGGCCAACAATTCCTCAATCTACAACTTCAACTCACTCAACTCTTGAGTGGTCATCCGATATGGTGCTCTCGAAATAGGTTTTTCTCCAAGAACTAAGTCAATGCGAAAGTCTATATCTCGCTTCGGAGGCATATCAGGAATGTCACTAGGAAACACATCACCATACTCCTGAAGAAGAGGGTGACTATCAAGAGCAACTTCCCGACTTCTCTCCTCATCCATGTCCTCAAGAAAAACTACAAAAAGATAGCACCCCTAACGTATACACTGCTTAAGCTGCATAGCGGAGATCATACGAAATGATATCGGTCTAGGAATCCCAACTATCTCAACTTTCCTGTCGTGGTCATCTAAACACTCCATTGTCTTCTAAAGACAGTCCACACTAGCACTGTGTGATGCTAACCAATCCATCCCCAACACAACTCCATAAGACCCCAAAGGAATGACTCAAAGATCAACTATGGTAGCAAAGGGTCCTAGGTCTAACTCACATCTAAGAATGAAGGAATCTACAACCACACAAAAACCAGTAGCCAACTCTACTTGCCACCTATTCGCCTATCTAGCAGACGCGATCCCACACCGATCCACAATGGAGGAAAATATAAAGGAATTAGAAGCACCTGAATCAAATAGTACTGAGATAGATATACCACCCAACACACCCAAGGTCTCAATCATGGTGCCCTGGTGCGCTGCCTAGCGGTTATCAACTGCCGCAAAAAATCTGTGGGATCGACCTGCATCCCCAACTGTAGGCTCTGAAGTTGTTGGTCTTTGACTAACAGTTTGTTGTGATCTTTGTGGACAATGTGCAGCTATGTGGCCATACTGACAATAGGAGAAACAAGCTACCCTTTCGGGTCCTCTACCTCCAGTCGGCCCACTAGACTACTTGAAACTACCCCTACCAGGGACCTGAGAAGCACTCTATGAGGACTGTCCTAGAAAACTCTGTCTAGTCTACTGCCAGAACCTGTCCTTCCTGAACTGAGGATTACCCCCACACTGACCCTAAAACTGCTTCAACCTAGATTGTAATTTATGTTGTTGCTATTGACCACCCTTGGCGGGTGTCTGAAAACTCTTATATGGTGCAACAACTTGAGACTGACTCCCTCTAGTCCCAGATCCATTGATAGGTGCACTGCCAATCTGAACCCCTGGATGACTACCATGTACACAGGAAAGATTTTGCTCTACTAGCCTAGCTTTTGCCACGACTAACTCAACAGATGTAGGCTCGAATACTCATACTCCCCCACTGATGCGGTCATTCAAACCTCTCATGAAATGTTGTACCAACATCGTGTCATCATTACCAATACCGACATATTGTTTGAGCTCATAGAATATGTGCTCATACTAGTCTACAGTCATGCCCAACTAGCGCAACTCATGAAACTCATCTGCACAATGTTGTCTCCACTATACTGAGAGAAATCAAGCTCTGAACCTCTCTAAAAACAACTCCCATGATATTGTACCAATATCCACACTGATCCTCTGCTCCTCTAAACTCCACCAAGTTGAAGAAAAATCCCTAAGATGAATAATAACACACCTCACCTTGGTGT